>NC_064811.1:83178936-83312801 GCF_023721935.1 Panthera uncia
AATTAATATGACTCTACCCTATTCCTACATGGTATAATGCTGTCATTTACCTTATGTTGCTAGACTGGAGATTTACATTTTAAATAATTTATTTACAGACCTTAATTGAATCTTCAAAAGCAATTTCCTTTTATTTTGATGAAGCTTTCCAGGAAAGAAAATTTTGTGTTTCTGTATTTCGGATCCATCATTTATTGTTTCATTTCACAGCCTATAAAAGTCGGCCAATCTTAATGACAATAACCCTCCTTAAGTTGGCAAATAATGATTTAGGTTTGATTATTTCCAGTATGTAAAACAAAGGCCAGTAGGTTCCTCGTGAGAATCAACAGAGAACTACTGTTACTCCGGATGTTACTCAAGGACAATCTTGATAAGGAAAAAGAAAACGGTGTCTATGAAAAGGTCTTTGATTAACTTTTGCATTTTGACTCATCATTTCAAAACAAAAAGACTGGAAGGCAGCACAAGGACCAATTGCTGTCTTTGTGGTCCTGACAAGTTACTTAACCTCTCTGAGGCTCGGTGTGATCACCAGTAACATAAGAATAACAGGCTAACTCCATATAGTTTTATTAATATTAAATGAAACAATACATGTTACAGGCTTAGCAACATGCCTGGTACCTGGAAATTCTCAGTAAATCATAATTGAGAAAATTAAAGATTAAAAGATAGAAATGATTTTATGTATAGAAAGGAAAGGAATGGCATTTAATGCTAATATTCAAGCTTGAAAATTATCATACAGAAGTTATTGACTAACTGTAAGTCAAATATAAATTTAAAAGGAAGGCTCAATTTCAACCTAAAAATAAAATGGTCACAGAGTATTAAGAAAGACTACCTGTCTATTTTTTCTTGGGAAGTTTTGAAAGATAGGTTATGAATGTCTCTAGAATTGATTTTTTTTTTATGATAGTGTGATACCCAATCACATAACATGAGGATGTTCATTCTGTACTTTAAATATCCTCTTAACTTGTTCTGTAATTGTATTGATGTAAGTTTTAGAGTCAAGAAGAAAGTTCTGTAAGTTCTTCATAAATAACCATATTCTTGGAGTACATTGTATGTTCTATTTCCTCTTTTTCCTCGGTAGGAAACCAGTCTTAGTAAGCTTTCACACACTTCACATACTTGAGATTAACTCACACACTGCTAAATATTGACTAACCTAACTCATATCACTACAAGGAGTCTATTTTTAAATAATGTTATTGTGTCCTTAGATGTTAGAAATTAAAAGTATAGGTTGTAGGGTGAGGCTGCCAGCATTGGAATCCTAATCCCAGTACCACTTCAATTTTCTCATCTGTAAAATGAGAATAGTATTTGTACCTACTCACTAGGGTAATTTTGAGAATAAAGTAAAATGATATATGTAAAAGATGTAGAGCCCTAGTTTATTTGAAGCACTTGATAATTTATATCATTAGTTTTATCTTTACTCCCATTATTTTATGACTATATAGTACCTTACTCTGGCTATATATAATAGAAAACTCTTTCGCTACTGTTCCTCAAACATAAAAATACTGAATTATGGCACCATGTTTGTGTTAGTCCAGCAAGTATTTAACATCCAGGCGGGGTGAGACACTATACAGAGAATGACAGATCTATACTGATGACTCATATACAACTTGGGTATGATTCCCATATGTTTTCTACCAGATGTCTTTTTTCATTCTGTATACATGAATATATTTAAAAATCTATTGATTATCTATTCAAGAAATTGTGCTAGGCATTGTTTAGAATTCAAAGAGTTGAAAGAGAAAGCATCTGTCTTTGGAGAGAATATTTATATTGTGAGACAAGTCATAGATAATTCAATAAAAATACAGTAGCTCTCAAATTGTTGTAGTATTAATCAGCACATCAGTGTTGTAGAAAATACAACCTTTATATCCTGAGGAAAAAAGATGATTGTGGATTACAAGAGTTTTGGTGTTTTACTCTTTGTATTGATGATAATGACTTACAACTGGCTTTTAAGGATGATTATTTTGTTTTATGGAATAATACAAGTTTACTACAAAAATATAAGTAATATGGAAGAGATTTTAAAAAAGAAAGCAATATATCTCCCATGATATTATCTTCCATGAATAACTTGCTAACAATTTATAGAATTATTTTAAGTAGATGCTCAGGAGGTCATTGTTTAAAAATGAGACCATATTCTATATGCTATTTTTAAATAAAATAATTTAAATTAATGTAAAATTGAAGGACATATTAATTTTTGGAGAAAAATCTTTACTTGGAATACTCTCTAAATTATTCATTATTATTTAGGGAAAATGGTGATACAAAAATAGTGAATGGAATCATTTTTTAGCTTCATATTTTGAATTTAGGATAATAACTAAATTCAAATAAATAAATAACTAAATACTATGAAAGATGAAGTTAATATTTTGTACTATCTTTTCCCCAAATGCTCAGCTTTCCCATTCCATGATAACTTTTATTTCAAGATATTTAACACATGCATTTTGTAGTGCAATCGCAGTCCCCTTGGTATTTTGATTTTGTTCTGTATGCACTTGTATTCAACTTACCATGTCTTCTTTTTTTAAACCTTTACATTTCCATTTTGTTTACTTTGGTTCTTCTATTTGTTGCCTGGATTTTTCTGTTATTTTAATTCTGATTTTGGTTTCACTTGCATATTGAATGATGATAAAACATTCGTAATGTAAACCCGTGGTCTGCTGCTCTCTCCCTCCCCAATCAAAATTCCATTCCCCACAGAACCTCAGGAACCACAGATCTTTCACATCTTCCTTTTTTGTTATTGCAGTCTATCTTTCTAAAAGATACATCTATATACTACTTCTTGATTTACCAATTCTAACTAGTATCTATTTGTTTCCTGTTGTGTGCTAGATAAGGATTTTAATATTTTTTAATAATTTTTTATGTTTTTTTAAATTTATTTTTGAGAGAGAGAGAGAAAGAGAGACAGAGCACGAGCGGGGGAGGGACAGAGAGAGGGAGACACAGAATCTGAGCAGGTTCCAGGCTCTGAGCTGTCAGCACAGACTCCAACACCGGGCTTGAATTCGCGAACTGTGAGATCATGACCTGAGCCGAAGTCGGATGCTTAACCGACTAAGTCACCCAAGTGCCCCTAATCTTTTTTTTTTTAATGTTTATTTTATTTTTGAGAGATAGAGAGAGAACCATCCCCGACCAGGGGAGGGGCAGAGAGAGAGGAAGAGAGAGAGAATCCCAAGCAGGCTCTGTACTGTCAGTGCAGAGCCTGATGTGGGGCTTGAACCAATGAACTGTGAGGTCATGACCTGAGCCAAGATCAAGAGTCAGACCCCTAACTGACTGAGCCAGCCAGGCAGCGCAAGGATTTTAATCTTAAGTCTCTCTGATATTTAAATCTCAATTTCTAGTTAAATCATCAGTCATTTTTCACATTATTATGATTGTCAGTCCATTTAGGCTGCTCTAGTAGGATACCTAAGCAACAAACATGTATGTCTCACAGTTCTGGAGGCTGCAAATCTGAGATCAGGGTGTCAACAGATAGAGTTCTGGTGATAGCCCTCTTCCAGGTTGCAGATTGCTGACTTCTCTCTGTGTCCTCATGCAGCAGGAAGGGTGAGGGATCTCTGGAGCCTCTTTTACAGAGGCACTAATCCCATTCATGAGGGCTCCACCCTCATGACCTAGTCACCCCCTACGGCATCACCTCCAAATACCACCACATTGGGGGTTAAGATTTCAACATATGTATTTGGGGAAGGACATAAGTACTTTGTCCATGACAACGATTGTATACACATTTACACTATATCCAAATAGTGTATAATGATTCTACTTTCTTTTATAATTTTTAGGCATTTTGTTTGTTTCATTTTGCTGCAACTAATTTTACCTAATTTTGTATCTTACGTGCAAAAGATTGTAATATATCAATCCTGAATTGTTTGTCGAAAAGTTCTATCAGAACTGTCAAACCCCTATTCTTAGTATTTTCTCCTCAAATTTTCAAATATATGAGATAATCTTACAGTTGCTTTATTTCCCCTGGATCTCCCTCCCAAAATGCTCCATTCACCTGTGATAAGTCCTAACTGGTCTGTAGGCCTCTTGAACAGCTGTCATCATGGAACTTTCTTCTTTTGATACTTGACCCTTTTTTATGGCAGAATAACTTACATACATAATCTAAGATACATGGATGAATAAGTTTTTATGTATGTACACTTTGTGTGACAGCCATTCAGACCAAGACAAGAACATTTCCAGAATCCTGGCAGGCCCTCCCATGCTTGTTTTCATTCGTTTATCCTATGTCCAGATATTCTATCTGTATCATCATGGATCTTTTTGTTTTTCTGTCTTTGAACTTCATATAAATGCAATCATATAGTATAAACTCTTTTTCTTCTCTCACTTCATATTAAGTCTTTGGATACATCCATGTTGCATGTAGCATTGTTCATTTTCACCGCTGTACAATATCATATTCTGTAGTATGAATTACTAAAAAATTATTTTTGCAAGAATCTTCTTAATGATTCTTGGCTTGAAATTGCTCTGATGAAATCTATGATCATTTTAATATTTTCCTCCTCCTGGGTAACTTGGTCTTCCTTCCTGAATACGTGAAGACATTTTACAATAATCATTAAACCTAAGGGCAGTTTAATCAAGATAGGTTTTTTCTTAACAATTTTTCTTAGAACATGATTATTCCCTGCTGATACATGGAACTGGTTCCTTTTTCTTTATATTTTACGGATTTTTTAAATTATGTTTTAACATATTTTAATGTGTCTTTTGTTCTCTTTTACTTTAGCTTTTAGATTGTCTTTATATTGATATTGAAACTTTTCCTTTTTTGTCTCTTACCCAGATATATCATATTTTCACCAGCTGTTTTAGCCTTGTTATCTTTTTTGCATTTACTGCAAACATATCAAGCTTTTCTTTTAGTTTGGAAATTAAAATATTATCTATGGTTATTGCTTTTTCTAATTTATATATTATCTGAGCAGAAGTACTGTTTTGGCTCTCAACTTGTCTCTTTATCTCTTACACACTTTTAAATGAGATTTTTTTTAAAAAAGTTAAATCGACTTGTCTTTGAACTATGGTCTTATTTAATCTATGGTCTTTTTGTACTATAGATAACTTTTATGAAGCCTTTTTCCCCCCTGTTTATGATATCTACTAGTCTTTGCAGGCTGTGTTACTTTTATTATTTTTATGATCATATTTTCACTGTTAATATTATTTGCCATAATCTCTTCCCATAACTAAAAATTTGTATTGCTCATCTTTTCGTCTTGCTCGTGTTTCCCTTAGCTCTGTTTAGGCTTACTGTTTGCTTAATATTGTGTGGGCAAATTGTTCTTGAAATTCCCCTCCCTATCTTTTTTGCTACTTTTATTTTTCCTTCCAAGCTACAGTTGGGGTGATAAAATTGACATTCCAGTATTTCATGGCCTGAAAGAAAAGCAGAGAAGCAAAGTGTCCTTCACTAGAGGCTCTGGGTTATAGTCTCTAATGAGACCTGTTAAATGGTGTCTGCAAGGCCCGTCTCTTCTGCCCAAGGATGCACTTGGGTTCTTGTGGAATTTGGCTTTTCTGACTCACCCGTGGGCCCTGCTACCCACGGGTAGAGGGCCCTTGTAGAGTGGCCTTTCCTACCTCTGCAGACACCCTCTTGAATTGTTTCCAGATGGGGAAGAGATTCATAAGCACCCTGCTGGTTTTGGTGATGACTCAAGTTTCTTTATCAGTATTGATTATAGGATCAGGGAGAGGTTTAGGATTACTGCTGTCCCATCAGAACCTTCTAATTATTTCACCAGCATGAAATTTAACTTATGACACGTGATACAGTACCCTCTTATTTGGTTTCTGCTATTGAATTTATTTCTTTTTTAAAATTTTTATTTTGTTGGTATTCTGGGCATGGAAATTCTGTCACCTATCTTTATGCACTCATCTCTGCCTGAAAAAAAGATTTAAACACTGAGTGTAAATTCCCTCATATCTTCACAGAACAATCTGATTCCTTAGGCAGGGCTTATTTATTTTTTGCCTTCATTTAGGAGGTGAAGAAACAGTAGTTCAAAGGAGTTAAATACTGTGATCTAGGTAAATTTTGTGGTTACTGGCACAGCCGTGTCTCGTAGCCCAGCTCCCTGTAATCCTACAGAACATTATTTTCATCCCTCCATGAGATTTCTCTTTTATTTCAGTTGAGCATCCTGGTTCACTTTGGGACAATGAGTACAGCGAAGACTTGCACAAAGCATGAACTGTGTTTACATAAAGGATTAATTTAATCCTGTGTGATTATGATGGGGATAACAGGAATTATATTATTGGTCCTCTAATATGTTCCCTAAAGAGCACGTACCAAAAACTTGAGGTTAATAATATAATCTTCTGTTAGCATTTCAAACATAAGAAAATTAATACATTATTTTCTTTTTTTCCAGAAAATACAAAAGACATCCTACTGATACATGGAGAAGATGCTGAGGAATGGGCTCTGTACTTGAGGGAAGTTTTTTTACATGTTGTGAAAAGGGAAGCGGTCCTGTTATATCGCTTGGAGAATTACTCTTTTTGGGATTTGGAATTGCTGAGTTTAAACTCTTACAAATGTAAACTTTTGATCTTATCAAATAGCCTCCTTAAAGACCTAACTCCAAAGAAATGTCAGTTTCTCGAAAAGATACTTCATTCACCAGAAAGTGTGGTTACTCTGCTGTGTGGGGTGAAGAGTTCAGATCAGCTCTACAAATTATTAAATATCGTCAGAGGCAGATGGGAGATGTCTACCGAGCAGGAGCCCGAAGATTACATCGCTGTAATCGAGAGTATCATATTCAGAGGTAGTGTCGCCAAATCTCCTTTATATTTTTTTATAATTAAGAAATTTAAAGGGTTTTTTTTGAACCAATGGAAATCCGATATTAGGATACAAAAGAAAAAGAAAAATGAAAGTTAACTTTATTTATGTTGTATGTCTGTTACACTTTCCTCAAATGCCTGAAGGTTCTTAATTTTTAGCGACATTCCATATTTTTTTCACATTTTATTTTTTGAGAGACAGAGAGAGACAGAGTGTGAGCGGAGAGGGGCAGAGAGAGAGAGGGAGACACAGAATCCAAAGCAGGCTCCAGGCTCTGAGCTGTCAGCACCGAACCTGATGCAGGGCTCGAACCCATGAACTGGAAGATCATGACCTGATCTGAAGTTGGACGCTTCACCAACTGAGCCACCCAGGTGTCTCTTCCCACCTTTTTTTTTTTTTTTTTTTTTTTAGCTATATCCCAATCAAGTCTTATCAGTTGTTCTAAAATGGTTTATAAATATATTCCTTAGGGTAACCTGTATGCGATCATACTTGGTAGAATAAATATGGTATGCTATACTATATGTCAGTTTGGTTCTAGAAGCTGGTTTCTTATTTAACTGCTGACGCTTGAGTTAATATCTACCCTAGTACTGTTACCAGTAAGTAGCCGTCCAGGCCTTGAAGGTCTGCTTTAGAATTACAGATCTCCTGTTGTGCTGATAACTGTATGATATCTATTACTATGGTATGAAATACTATTTCTTTTATTAGTTTTAAATTTAAAATTTAGTTTTCATCACATAGCCACATGTTAAAAAGCAGAACACAAGGTTCCCCTCCATTAATTAATTACATTAATTACATAATTAATTACTATTCCATGTAATAGTCAAAACTGTGAAGCTGTCTAATGTTAAAGTTTGTCCCTCCCCCCTGTCTCTTCTGTCCCAGCCTGGGTGAGAGCTGGACGCGGTGCTGGGTCAGCTGCATTCCTGGTTTTCTCAAGGTGTGTTTTGCCTTTTGTCCCCAGTGTTGTAGCACTGGTTCCCTCTTGCACAGGGAAGAGGTGGGGTTCTTATTTTCTATTGATCATATCAAATATTAAGTGTTGCCTCTTCTTCTTGGGGCACATTTCCGGGTTGTTTGGAGTTCCCCTCATTCACTGGGACGTGTCACCTGCTGCTCCTTACTGAGACCAATGTGTCCTCTCTTCAAGCTCCTACTTGTGGTGGTCCACCCGCTGTGGTTTCTTGCTGTGATATCTATGGCTCCCTCATTGTCACTTTTGATGAAATCACTGATGTCCCCTCGCTGCCCTTTTCTACCTCTCCCGCTCTCTCTGCCCCTCCCCTGCTTGTGCTGTCTCTCTCTCTCTCTCTCTCTCTCTCTCTCTCAAAATAAACATTAATTTAAGGAAAACAAAATCCTCTTCCTATTTTCTACATTCCATCCTCTTCAAATCAGTAGTTTCTAAGCCTTGTTTTATAGTTAGCTATTGTTGCATAATAAATTACCCTAAGATTCAGCAACCTAAAACAGCAAATGATGATTGTGTCACAGTTTCTACAGTTAAGGAATCTAGATGCTGCTTAGCGGGGAGGTTGTGGATCGGGGTATCCTGTAAGGTTGCAGTCCAGCCGCCCGGAGCTAAGTCATCTGATGGTTCCACTGTCCACTGGGGGAAGATTTGTTTTCAACAGAAGCTTACATTGCTGGCTCGTTTGTTATTATTTTTTAAATCATCTTGTTGTATGAAAGTCACCCCTCAGAGATTCCTGAGGAAGGGCCCTTGGAGCAACGTTTCTGCAATCTTGCATGTTCAGAATTCTTGCATGTTTGTTTCTTGGAGTGTTGTTTGGCTGAGGACCATGTCGCTCATCTTTTTTTTTTTTTTAGCATTGCAGAGTTTAGAGAATTCTTATTTACCTGACTAAATAAGTAATTATTAATTTATATCTGAAGCCTAGAGATTTTCACTAGAATTTTATCCTAGTGCTGACTGTTCAGAACTATTTTACCCAGGGACATGGTTATTTTTGTTTTTGTTTTTGTTTTTTTTGTTTTGTTTTGTTTTGGTCTTTCACCCAAGATGGAGATTCAAGTGGTCTTGACTTATGCCTTTAAAAAAAATTTTTTTTAATGTTTATTCATTTTAGAGACAGAGAGACAGAGCCCAAGTGGGAGAGGGGCAAAGAGTGCCGGAGACAGAATCTGAAGCAGGCTGCAGGCTCTGAGCTGTCAGCACAGAGCCAGATGCAGGGTTCAAACCCACGAACCATGAGGTCATGACCTGAGCTGAAGTCAGACACCCAACCGACTGAGCCATCCAGGCACCCCTCTTGACTTACATCTTTAAATCTTTGCACTATTATGATATTATTTGCACTATTTTATTATTATTTTCTTTTTGGGGGATTCCTTTTATATGTATGTTGGGTTTACGTTATCTGTGTTGCACTCTACAATTTTTCTCTAATTCTTTTTCATTTATTATTAATATATATTTACTTAGTTTGTGTCTCCCACTTCAGTCTTTGCTACCTTCTTATGCTTTCAGGACTCTCTCTTCCCCTGTATTCCTCCAATTTCTCCTTCATTTTTATGGTGCTTTTACTTGTTTCCATTATGCCATTTGGTTGAGGACTGGAGGCTTATAATTCATCCCTTGTTCTTGTACTGCCAACCTCACCTTGCCACCTTGCATTTTTGCCTGATATAATTGCTTGAAAAAGGTGCTTGCTATACATTACTATGCATTGCTGTGCATTTAAAAAAAATCCATGGCGAGGTATTTGGCCACAATTTTTAGCTTCTTTTATGGTGACATATTTTTAGTGTGTGCTTCCCTGTATGCCACTGGTTTTCTGCCCCACCCACCCGCACTCCCCCACTCCCCACCCCTCTCTCTTGTTCTTGTGGTATCTTTATATAGATCCAGCGGGGTCCACTTTCACTTCTGCATCACCGAACTGAGTGAGTTTTACTTGGTGTAGCCAAAGGAGACAGGCAGTGTGGTCTTGTTGTTTGTTTTGTTCTGTTTCTCCCACATACGATGAAAGACTTCACTTCTCTGTTTCCACAGACACAGACTGCTTTTATGAATCTGTCTTTTCTGTACAATTCCTCACTTAGCCTCACTTTCTCTGCTTTTTCGGCATCGTACTGCTTCCACAGATGCTTCTACCTGACACTGCTGCATGATGGCCACAATATAAAGAGGCATGGCTCCTGTGGCCTTAAGGAAGGTTGTGTTCGTTAGCTCTTTTTGAAACCTGCAGCTTCTGGATTATTTCTTCAAGGTTTCTTTTCCTTATTTCCTCCTGCACACCCTTTCGCTCAGTCACCACTGATTTGGGAACCATCGCATTAATCTGGAGGTCTAGGATTTCACTGTTTCCCCATTTTTAATAAATAGGGTATTTGCATAATTGTTTTTCATTCTCTATGTTTTGGAATGATTTCCAGGACTAAAAAGGGGGAAATGTTGACTCGGCACGACAATTTTCAAATTGGCAGTCCTCAACTCTCTTATGATCTCTGTTGTTTTTTTTTTTTCTTCTTTTTTTAGTACTCCCCAGGTACATTGTGGTGGGGTTTTTTTTTTTGGTTGTAAAGGGAAAATGTTACAGTTGGAAATTATGGAAACAATGACAATGATGCACATAAAGTGCAAGTGATTTTATGCCCTGAGACAGAGGAGCACTAAAAATTGGTGGCAAAAATTTTGTGTGGTTCTGCACAGCCATCGTTTCCATTTCCTGGAAGAACTCAGGTTGTTTTGACCACTTAAATTACGATGTTACTGCTAGGTAAAAATATTGAAGAGTATCTTTTTGCCGTTTTACTTATTTTATTTTATGGTGAGTACCTTTGGGTGGCTATGTCAATGGTGTTCTGCTCTATCTTCAAATTACATTTCTATTGATATCTGATAGGGGAAAAGCTTACACTTTATGGACAACGCAGGACTGTTTTGAAGACACTCATTTTGAAGCTCTCGTTTCCCCATATTCAAGTTTTAGACTCTGATTTCTTAAAGTAACTTAGATGCACCTACCAAATGGAAAACACAAAAAGTTGTGTGGGAAAATACATTCCAAGATGATAAATTTGTCTGAACTACAAGCATGCAACCAGAATGTAGATCCATAAACAATTGCAAACCATGCATAAAAGAACTTTTATGTGTAGGTTGTGTCCTTTGACAAAACTGGTGATAAATGCTACGGTTTAGGCAGTAATAAATTTGTTTTCATACACAGTTTAACTGCTAAACTATTTTGTTCCATATTGCTGTTGGTGTTGAGTGTTGCTCTTTGTTCTTTGTTGTGATTACCTTTTACCTTTAGACTCTTTCAGGCCCTGCGGTTTGTTCCAATAGTTGAGCCCGTGCTCTCAAAGATTTATTTTATCATATTTTCATATAGTCTAGTTTCAAAAAATAGGTGAAATAAGATAAAGGTGTGGATTTCAATTTTTATTGTCCTTTTCCTACAACTCTCTGTCCCGTAGAGAAATAATACAAAGACAAAAGGAAATTTACTATTCAGAGACATGATAAAGAGAATAATAAAAAAGCCAGAAAGTCGTGGAAATAATTAAATGTTCTAATATATTCACATAAGGAAAAACCAGAGGAGATTTTATAAAACTTATTGAAAAAGAAGGATATTTTATAATTAATCAGGGCTCCAGAGAAAAGTTTTTAATATTAAAAAAGACGAAAAAAAGATATAGTAATTTATGGTTAATCTGAGTATTTTATTTCCTTTTAGGAATTAAGAAAGTTAAATTTCCTGTCTTCTTAATTCCCAGACTGCAAGTAATACAAACCAGTATGTGTTTTCTACATTTTTGTGTGTGATACAACCACTTTGACCATATTTCTTCCTTTATAGGTCTTCTATTTCTTTTTTAATTTTTTGATCTTTGCCTCATTTCCTCCATCTAGTCTTTCTACATATATAGGTTTCATATAGCATTGTTTATATAGAATATAAATTATGTAATCTCAAATTTACATAAGAAAAACTAACATTTTTGAGGGTCGCCTGGGTGGCTCAGACAGTCAAGATTCCGACTCTTGATTTTAGCTCAGGTCATGATCTCAGGGTTCATGAGATTGAGCCCTGCATTGGGCTATGTGCTGACAGCACAGAGCCTGCTTGGGATACTCTCTCTCTCTGTCTCTCTCTCTCTCTCTGCTTCTTCCCGACTCTCTCTCTCTCTCTTAAAAAAGAAAGTGTTTTGGTGTACCATCATGTACTTTATTATTTATAGATCTTCCTCTTAAAAAATCATTAGTAATTTCTGTGATCATGGCACATTTATTGGGTCTCTTTCCTCCCTTGCTCTTTGTTTATTATCGTGACATCTTTTGCCTTTGGACTCTTCCATGCCCTGCAGTTTGTTCTGATGGTTGAGTCAGTGTTCTCCAAGCTTTATTTTTATCATATTTTCATATACATATGAAAATGTATGTTTCCTACTTGTTTTGTTACTGAGAGTGAGATGGAAAAGGAAAGAAGCCTCTGTTCTTTTTGCTGCCACGGTAAAGAATTACAGAACAGTGAAACGAAAGTAAAGCAAAGTTTTATTAAAGTATATTCTAAGGGAGAAGGCCAATCAAGAGAGACAAAGACCCTGGAAACTCTGGGGTATGGGCTTATACTAACTTTTTCTTTGGGGTGGGTCCTAGGGTCATAACACTGGAGTGACAGGCCTGGATTATATAATTAGCCAACTAAGCATGTCTTTTTTGCAAGATGTATTCAAAATGCCTGCACAGGATAGGCAACGGCAACATTATTTTTATTCTAGAGACCCCGGTCGAGTAAGGACCAGGGGCTGCTTTGTGCACAAGTGCAACAAGCACAAGGAACTTAACTCTTCTGCTGGGATGCTGTAACTGTAAAGGGACTGCTAGATGGGTGCAGTGGGGTGTTCCCTGGGCAGTCCTCGGTTGGGGACATCTAAGGTCCATCCACCTTAGGTCGCTCATGCCTAGCTTCCTGCCTAACATTTCCTATTTCAATATTTCATGTTTATCTCACTTTCTTCATTGTCAAATGGTAGATGTAATAGCAGTGGGAAACCTGCTAATTCTTTCATGACGAACCTTCACATTTTAATTTTGTTATCATATTCCCAAACCAAGGATCTGATGTCTGGCTTCATTAAACCTAAAGAAGAAGCCTAAAATTAAGAATAGCAATGTTAACAGTGAAGTTACTGGAAAAACAAAATAAGAACAAGGGCAACCCACTAGAAACAAACTATGCAGAAGCATTTGTTTTTCTTTCCCCCCGTTTGAGCCACGTCCTGCTGTAAGAGCTCTGGTTCTCTGGTCAGTGAGGTCTCACGGCCCTTCAAACGAAGTCCATCCTTTTTTGCTGATCTTTCAGCTCTCTGAGGGCATGGCTCCAGCATAGACATCCAGACCACTTCTGCCCTTACTGTTGGTGTAGACACATGCTGTACACTAGGGTAATTGCATCACCTCCTGTTGATGCATCGCCTCCTAGTCCCACCTCCCTCCCATTGTTCTTATGCTGCCTTCTTTATCTGGCTCACCTCCCCACCCCCGTATTTTCAGTTGAAATCCCAGCGGTTCTTCAAGGTCAACTGAAAAGCTGCTTTATCAGTGAATTCATCTCAGATCCCTTCTGCTTGAAAAATATTTTCCTCATCTCTAATTCTATTAAAAATTTATCGTTTACTTATGACTCTCAATTCTTCGTAATTATTTTTGACAATTCCTTTTCGTCTCCTTCAAGTTTAAAAATGTAATGCTGGTAACTTTGTTTTTAAAACATTTCAGCTTTCTAAACAGCAACAACAACAACAACAACAACAGAAGAGTACAAATTTCGCTTTTTAAGTGCAGGTTTATAACTGTTTATTGGTACAGTTGGGCTTTTCTCTTTGATAATTATGAAAAGGTTTACTGCAGTATTCTTGCCAAGAATACATAACCTGAATCTAATCATGACGAAAATGTCAGACAAACTCAAACTAAAAGATTCCACAGAATAATTTTTTTGTACTCTTCAAAAATGCTAAGGTTAAGAAATTAATAGAGAAGATGGATTATTGCTCCAAATTAAAGGAATCTAAAGTTATATGAAAACTACACACAATGAATAATTTTGAATTGGATGCTAGACTAGGAAATTACTGGGACAATTGATGAAATGTGATTATCGACTGTGTATTAGTAGTGTTGTAGGATGTTCACTTCTCAGATGTTGAAATTATGTTGTGGTTACATAAAAGAATATCTCCTTTTTAAGGAAGAACACATTGAAGTAGGGGTAATATGGCAGGATGTCAATCGGCATATATACACACACAGATATATACGTACATATACGTACAGAAATACACACACACGTATAGGCGTATGCGTCTGTTTACACAGACATGTATCTGTGTATGTGTATGTGTGTATGATCATTGGTTAGTTACCCTGAGTTATTTACTATGCATATCTATAGTTCTAAGAAATGAACAAAAAGCGGAGTAAGCACATTCTTGTTCTATGTGCGGACACTTGTGCAGCTTTGAGAAGTGATGCTTTTTGGAAGACATAGTTCAGTGCATGGACTGTGAATTTAGACCTAATTATCCTGTGGTTGGCATCCACGGAGACTCTAAATGTCTATGTCATATGTAATGATACAGCATTCTCCTGCCATTCTTAACTGTGGGAAAGGAAGAATCATCTGGCATGAGGCATGAGAAGTCATGTTCACTCTGTATTGTTTATTAGTCTTATTTTTCCCTCTACTTTATCCCTTATGTCAAGTACCATGCCTTGTGTCTTATACTCTGGTTTGTTGTAAAAATTGCGTGGTTCAAAAACATTAGGTGATGACTAGGAATCATCAACTTACAATGAGTTTCTCCCCAAAATGTCCTGTATAAGCTAATGTTCAAAAGAGAAATTTATTTTTTTTCTGTTAAACAAATTTTAAATAGATATATTTCACACAGAAATCCTACTCCCTGCCTCTGAGCCCAGAATAATAGGTGTAGCAGAGAGCTGACTTAAGTAATAATACTTTCATCTGATATTATTATGTGGATTAAATTATTTAATACACAAAAAGAGCTTTAAAGAGTCTCTGCCAAAGAATCAGTGCTCAATAAATGGAAGCTGATTTTATTACTTTTTTTTCTATATATAAAATGAGAGGGAGGGAGGAAAGGTGGGAGGAAGGGTAGAGGTGAAATGTGGGAGAAGGAGGAGAGGGAAGGGAGGCTGCGAGTGGGGGAGAGAAGGAGGTTGGGACAGACAGGAGTGCTCTAGGATGATACATAAAGGGCAAGGTGTTCATGATTGGGCAAGAAGCAGAGATCAGAGTAGTGAATGGAAAACCCAAGGTTAAAAAGAATGGCAAGGAAAGAAGTGGGTCAGATACCAGGTAAACAGTAAACAATCTAGGAGGGGTTAAAGTTCAGGAAACAGAAAACAAGTGGAAATTGAGGAAGTAGGTTGAACTAGGAAGAGGAGCATTGATTTAAGTCACCAAGGCTAATAACAAAGAACAGCTTCATGTACCTCAGGATTTGCACCTACTCCTTTAGAGGGCCCAGGTTGATCAGCAGGTGAAGCCTGAGACCAAGCTCAGAAAAAAAACACCAGCATGGAGTGGGAAGGAGAAGTCCGGAGAGATGTGACATTTCTCTTTCTGGTAACTTCCATTTAGATAATTGGGTTTGTTTTTCTCACTAGCTAGATGTGGTAAATATGAAGGAAAGTATATACATGTTAAAAACAAATAGAAATCCCGTTTTCTGGTGGTTCTAGTTGTTCGTTTTTATAATTTGATGGGTTTGGGCTTTCTCTAATAAAGTGAATGAAATAAAACTACTCTTAGTTTTTTTTTAATTTTTTTTTAATGTTTTATTTATTTTTGAGACAGAGAGAGACAGAGCATGAATGGGGGAGGGTCAGAGAGAGAGGGACACACAGAAACTGAAGCAGGCTCCAGGCTCTGAGCTGTCAGCACAGAGCCTGACCCGGGGCTTGAACTCACGGACTGCGAGATCATGACCTGAGCCGAAGTCGGTCGCTTAACCAACTGAGCCACCCAGGTGCCCCTACTCTTAGTTTATTAAATGTTTGTAATTTTCAAAGTTGAAATATTTTTTAAGAGTAAAGGGGACTCACGAATGGTAAATTAAATTTGCTAGTTTTATGAAGTAATGGAAGTCTTCCTGTATTGTTACACGAAGTAAGTATAGGAAGCCTTCCTACACTGTTCCAACTTTATATAATAGCAAGAAGAATGAACACAAATCATTATTCCCTATGTGAGTCTCTATCCATCTCAATCAGACTATTCAAGGAGTGGGAAGGGGGCTTGCCAGAATTTCTAATACCTGGCACAATGCTAGTCCTACTGAATGAATTACAGCTCTGGGAGTGTGTTGTGAAAACAGAGAGCAGAGGTTTTGGGAATAAATATCAAATGAGTTCTTCTGTGGCTGGTGTACCCTGAACTTTAAGAACCACTGATCTGGACCAATTTTCTCATGAATATAATCTCAGTAGATGGATAACAAGACACTGCTCAAAGAGTTAGAAATAGTGGCATTATGTGTTTTAAATCGGTATCTCTCCTTTGTTGTTTGAAAGTTTCCAAATTTTCTTTTAGAAAAGGAACTCATTTATGTTGATTTTATAAATGTGTACACAATTATGATTTACCTCATTACTCTAGAAAGTAATGTTTGCTTTGAATCACGACTGCGGATCATTTTTACTGGTATGAAAAAATTATTTTTGAAATTCTTTTCTTGTACCCTAAGGTGCATACATAGCATAGTATGTATGTATAAGCATTTTATAGAGAAATTTAAAAATCACACACCTGCAGGCTCACCTTCATCTGAAGATATAGAATGTTACCAACTCCCTTGAACTCTCTGGAGACCCCTCCCCTATCATCTTTTCTCTTTCCCCATTTTCTTAGATAACCACCATTCTGTACTTTCCTTTTATAGTTTTTGTTTTGGTTAGTTTATAATTTTACCGCATATGTATTTATCTGTGAAGTATATTATCTGTATATATTTTGGGTTTTTACTTTATACTAATGAAAACATATTATATTAACTCTTTTCTGACTCAGTATTATGTTTTTTGAGACCTATCCATGTTGATGTATATATAGTTCAGTTACTTCCATTGCCCCATAATTAGAATGCACCCCATTTTATCTATCAGCCTTACTATTCATGTAAATGGTAACTAGTTGGGGCACCTGAGTGCTTTAGTCGGTTAAGCATCCAACTCTTGATTTCGGTTCAGGTCGTGGTTTCACAGGTCTGTGAGATCAAGCCCCTCATCGGGCTCTGTGCTGACAATTCAGAGCCTGCTTGGGATTCTCTTTCTCTCTGTCCCTGTGTGCACGCTCTGTCTCTCAAAATAAATAAACTTAAAAAAAAATTGTAACTATTTACAGAGCTTTTTGGTTTTGTCTTTAATTGATGCAGTTGCAATCCTGGTGCACTGTGTTAGTTTGGGGACATCTGTCTGGGAAGAGCATTGCTGGGTCACAGGATCTGTGCATATAATAGTTAATGTAAATTGTCTTTCCAGGACTATTGTACCAGTTTACTTGATAGAAATATAAGAGCTCCCAGTGCTTCCATTCTTTCCAATACTTGGTACTTCCTGAATTTTTATTTTTGCAATATAGTGAGTGTGAAAGTATATTTTATTATATATTTAATTTATACTTTCTTGATTATTAATGGGCATTTTTCTTATATTTACATATTTATGTTTTTCATATAATCAGTGTCCAATTTTGTTTTAGGAGGTGCTTCCTTGTGTCTTTTTACCCACCTTTTTTTTTCTTTGTAAAAATGCTTTATATGATACTTTAAGACATATTTGTTATATATTTTACATATATCTTCTCAAAGTTTGAGTTCGGGGCTTCAATTTTTAACTTAGTTTTTAACAGTTGTGATAAACATGCTCTTAATATAGTTAAGTGTGTAAATATTTTTTTTAGCTTACTATTTATTATATCCTGTCTAAGAAATCTTTGCTTCTCTTAGGTCATAGAAATATCTTCTAAAAATTTGAACCTTTTGACTTTCTCGTTAAAGTCTAACATCCATCTGGAATTAATTCTGTATGTAGTATGAGGCTGGCCTCCAAATTATGTTTTCCATTGTGAATTACCTGTTCTTTGAATGTTTCAGCTGAATATATTTAAGAGTTTTGGATCCACTCAGGTTTTCTATTTGAGTCACTTTTGTTGTTTTATTTCTCTAGGAATTTGCTGATTTCATTTGTTTTCACATTTCTCTGTTTAAAATTGCTTATACCATTCCTTTATTTTTTATATCTACTCTATATGAAATTGCATTTTTTTTTTAATTTTTAAGATCATTTGTCTTATTTTTTAAATATCAATTGAGCTTATCAGTTATTCAGTGTCTTTTGTCCTTTCAAAAGACAACCTTTACATTAAATTATTTTTCTATTGTATATTTTTCTATTTTTGTTATTTTCGTATTCCATTTGATATTTATTTTCTTCTGCTTTTTTTTGAATTTTATAAATGCTTAGCTCATGGGCATGGAACCTTTCTGTTTTTCCTTTTTACAATAAACATTTCAGGCTATAATTTCTCCAACAGGTTCTTACAACTCTTTTCAATATTATTCAGTTCTACCTATTTTCTAATTCTATTTTGATTTCTTCTTCAGAAGTATAGGCTTTAATTTATCTTTTTGGTGTTGATTTCTAAATTTTGTTGTATGGTCAGAGAATGCAGTCTATATTAGTCAGGTAGTTTGAAATTTATTAAGGTCTATTTATGGCCTACTTTTTGACTGATTTTTAAAATATGCCACATGTGCTTGAAAAGAACACTTATCTCTATATTTGGTGTGCAAGGTAATTTCTGGCCATTGGATTAAGCTTGTTATTTGTACAGTATGTCTTTTTAAATTCTTTTATTTTGAGTTGTCTTTATATCTTTGCTCTGTCTTTATAGATTAGGTGTATATTTTATAAATAGTACATAGCTGGATTTTTTAAATTCAGTCTTAGCTTCTTAATCTTTTAATGTATAATTTAATTTATATATATTATGATACCTGATGTATGTGAATTTAATTCTGTCATTTATTGTTTTTTATGTGTTCCAGTTTTTAATGTTTCTCTTTTCCTTAATCTTTTTTTTGCCTTCTTTTAGCTTGAGTCCTTCCCCATTCCATTGGCTTGCTACTTTAGTCTTTCAGTGATATCCTAGAAATTTTAAGATGTTTACTTAAACTAGATTTAAATTATTATTAATAATTATCTGTAATTATTAACTATTATCTTTAATTGTTATATTTCCTTCGTACTGAAAAATTAAAAGGCCTTTAGTAATGCTTTAATCATCTCTTTTTCACCTTTACAGGATGATGATTCTTTTTCCACATTTTATATTTATAGAATCAATGCTTGTTTAACTTAAGCCACATATTTACAGTTCTCTTTGAATACTGTTGTTTCTTGCATCTCAAACTCTCTTCCTGGGATCATTTTTTTTCCCTCAGGAAGTATATCTTTAAAGATTTTCTTTAGCGATCTCTTTTGGTAATAAATAAATTAAATCTCGATTTCAGTTTGTGCAAACTATCATTATTTGCATCATAATTGGAGATAGCCTCAGGGGATATAAGAGTTGTTTTTTCTCAGTTCTTAAAAACATTCTTCTCTTCTCACATCCGTGTTGCTGTTTAGAAGTTTGTTATATCATATCCATTCTTCATTCTTCTGTAGGCAGTCTATTTTTTTTCATTAACAACTATTAATATCTTCTCATTGTATCTGAGTTTCTTAGTTTATAATGATGTGCCCTAGATATTTAATAATTGTATTTATCCTGTATGTAATTGAGCTTCTTAGATCTGAAATTCCATGTCTTTCCATAATCTGGAAAATGTTCAGCCGTTAAGAGTTTTTAAGATCGTTCCTGTCTCCATTCTTTCATTGTCTCCTGGGACCCTAATGAAGCACATGTGCAGCTTTCTTGTGCTGTGTGTCTCTTAATCACCCAGCCACATCTGTCTTCCCTCTGTCCATCTTGCTTCATTTTACTTAGTTTCTTCAGATTTGTCTTTTGGATATCAAATATCTCAGCCATTTCTCATCTGCCTTTGAAATTTCTCATAATTTTCTAAATTCAGTTATTACATGCCATTACATATTTTATCTCTAAGAGTTCCATTTGGGTGTTTTATCAAAGCCTAGCCCATCCTAATAATCTTTGGTTTCACCACAGCCTCATTTTCTTTTTTTATTTCTTCCACTATATTAACACTTATTTATATTCTTTTCCTGGAAATAGTAATATGTGGATTGCTGGCCTGGTTCTCTAATACCATTTAAGTAATTTTTTTTTCATTGTAATTGATGTAACATGCAACTTTATCTATGGAAATCCTTTGAGGCCTGATTTTAATGTATTTTGCTAAAGAAAGGATTTAGGTCTCTTTCTGCCAGGAACTTGAATTTCCACCTGGGACCACTTTAAACCAAATTTTTGGCTTGCAGGTTTTTTGGCAGTTTTTTGGGTAGAATCTATCCAGATCCTAAACCTATGTGAATGCTTATAGCTTGGGAAATCTTAAGAAGCAGTCTTTCTGCATTTTAATTCCACCCTGAGCCAAGGCTGAGAAAGAAAATTTCCTTTTGCAGGTTTTCGTGCCCCAGTTTATAAAGAGATTTCTGGTCTGATCTCTCACTCTGTTCATGCCCTGACTTTTTCTCCCCTTCAGTGAGTATGGAGCTCCTTAAAACCCAGCAGTACTAGGGATCAGCAGAAAAACTCAGAGCAAATATGGGTTCCAATGTATTCCTTTAACACCATGAATTTTTATCTCTTTACTATTTGGCCCCTGGATATTTTCTTACTTTACCTTCAGTCATTCATGAATGAAAGATTATTGTTGTTATTAATATTATTTTGGGGTATTTTAGGTTTGATGTATAGAGATGGGTACTTGTGAATTTCTAGTTTGTTACATTTCTGTAAACAGCTTACTAGAAATACTTATTATATTTTGAAACAAGAATTGTTATCACTTACGAGTATAACAAGGACTGTGAACAATTAGAAATTTCAGCTAATATAACATTTCTGACATGCATCTTGAGAAGTGGCCTCCAGAGGACTTTGAACCAAGTAGCCAAAATGGCCTTTTCTCTGTTTTACCTCTAGATGTTTTATTTTCATTGTCACAGTCCACTCACAAATTAAAAATCCATAAAGCCTCAGTAGATTGTTGGCGTAAAATTTGTACACATTTCAGTTTGAGAGGGAAAATGTTTTTAAGGGAATCTAAAATGCCAGAAATAAAAATTCTTTTAAAAACTTCCAATGAAATAGGAAGTTATACTTAAACATATATAAGGAAGGGATTTCTTAGAAATAATTGAGATTTAATCAATACTTCAAAATAAGCCAATTATGGTTCTTTAACTGGAGAGAAAAATATTTTATAAATAATGACTATTTTCTGCTTTTCCCATCATCTGTTAGTCATAAAAGATATAATTTCATTGTAGGAAAAATGTGATTTAATTAATTTTCATGTTTTGTGGGCATTCATGACACTGCAATAGGAAGTTGAATATAGACTCAAATCAAAGAAGATACTGGTTTTTCCATAGTGGACTTTAGAGTGGAAGAAAACTTACTGATTTACAATAATAGCAAATTGGAAAGAAGTGTGGTATGGTACATTAATTAAGTGGAAACATTTGTATTATGGTTCTTTTGCAAATTTCTACCCTGGGGATACCTTTGGGGGACCTTACTGTGTGAGAAACCATGGTGTTTTATAGTAGAAAAGATGTCCAGTAACTATGCATTTTCTGTGTGCTGACCTTTGGTCAGATGTGTTTAGGGAAATGTGGCATAAAACCTACCTTTGGCTTTATTGAGTTTTTCTTTCTACCAATTTATTTATTTAATATTTATTTTTGAGAGAGCGCAAGCAGGGCAGGGACAGAGAGAGGGGGACAGAGGATCTGAAGTGGGCTCTGCGATGATAGGCTGACAGCAGCAAGCCCAATGTGAGGCTCAGACTCACAAGCTGCGAGATTATGACCTAAACCAAAGTCGGATGCTCAACTGACTGAGCCACTTAGGTGCCCTGAGTGTTCTTCGTCCTAATGCACTCTCCTCCAATTTAGTGAGTTATGAGGGGGTTGGGGCATGAGAGGATGTATGATGAAAGGAAAGTATAGTTAAAAAAGAATGTTGTAGATAAATTCATAAACTCTTAGACTGTAACTAGATTACATGAATAGTAACAATGAAGTTCATTACTTCAGTCCATTACAACTTTCTTTAAATCTCCAGTCAATTGCAATGATCAGACAGTGTAAATATTACTTGGGTGATTATTTTTCAGCTATGTAAAAATCCGATTCAGATTATTTCTGGTCAGTTCTGCTCTTGCACAATTGTTTACCAGATTAGAAAGAAAACCATTGAGTATCAATTGATAACCACTGAGTATCAGTGATTCTCAGTGGTTTTCTTTCTAATCTGGTAAACAATTGTCTGGTCACCTATTTATAGAAATATCTATAACTCATAAATACAAAGTAATAAAAAATGACTCAAGGAAGGCTTAATTACTTGCTTTTATTTATTTAAACTCTTTCATTCTGGGTTTATGTGACAACATGGACAAATACTCTGATGCTAAGGCAAATCTGTTTCGCTGAGAAAACTGTGCAGCTTTAAATGACAATAATTCATGTGTAGGCATTCTTTTTTAAGTTTTTTTTAATGTTTGCTTATTTTTGAGAGAGAGAGAAACAGAGACAGAGCGTGAGCGGGAGAGGGAGACACAGAATCTGAAGCAGGCTTCAGGCTCTGAGCTCTCAGCATAGAGCCCGTTGCAGGGCTTGAACTCAGGAACTGCGAGCTTATGACCTGACCTGAAGTCAGACGCTTAACCAAATGAGCCACCCAGGCACCCCTAGGTGTTCTTGTATAAAGAGACTGGAGAGCTAGCCTGAGCTAGATGCAATCTGAAGGGATTTTTTTCATAGTTTTATGGAGTTTGAATTTTAACTTAAAGGCACCAGTTTCAGACCTGTCTTAAATGATAAAATATAAGTAGACAATAGTTTGAGAAGGGTTTCTCTGACAGATAATGGCTATAATGAGTGGACAAGGAAGATACTGCAGTGATACTGAAGAGAAACGATTGAGAGCCTGAATTAAGGCATTAACAGGATTCTAGAGAACAAATTGGAAAGATGTTTCTAGGATAAAATATACAAGTCCCAAGGACAGATTAGATGTATAGAGGTTGATCGACCGTAAAAAGGTGAATATCTCTCTCAGATTTCTGTCCTTGGCCCTTTTATTCCAAGTAGTGCTTCCTAAATGTGGTTTAAAAGATTTTCTTTAAATTGAATGTTTTCATATCTGTAATCTTAGGCTAGCAATTCTTAAACTTTTTGTTCTCAAAACAGCTTTATATTCTTAAAAATTTTTGAGAACCTCAACGAGCTTTTTTATGTCAGTTAAATCTATGGATTTTTATTATGTCAGAAAATAAAATATAGAACTTTAAAAATCAATTCATTTAAAAATAATAACTCAATACATGTTAACGTAAATAACATATTTCTATGTAAAAGGGCTGTTTTTCAAAAACAAAAATCAATTAGTGAGAAAACTGGCATTGCTTTACATTTCTGTGAAACTCTTTAATATCTGGTTTAATAGAAGTCAAATTCTCATACTGGCTTTGGCAACATGTTTTATGTAAATAAACCCTTTCCTCACCCTAATATGTAGTTAGAAAAGAGAGCAGTATTCTTTTGTAATACTACACTCAAACTTTGTAAGTGATAGCTTCTTAAAGCTTACTTGCAGTGGGAATCTAAAAATCCTATCCGTGAACTTTTTGTACTCCATTAAATTACAGATCTTTGGCCTGTCTTGCACTTCAAATGACCCTTACCCACACATGAATTGTATCACCTCCTACTGGGCATTGGGGAAAATATAGGCTTAATGAAATGCAAATATTTTAAGTATTGATAAATATCACTATAAAATCAGGTTTGTTAATATCACCATTGATTTCTAATCAGAAAAGTATTAAGTACCGGGGTTGTCAATCTTATGGTATGCATATAAGATTTCCAAAGTTCTGTTTTTTTGCTTAAAGAATAAATTTTCCCATTGCCAGCAAATATTGTCAATTTTCCTTGAAAATTTCAAGATGTCTGCTGGTATTCAAATTTGAATAGCCATTGTTTGGCTATTAGTTGTTCTTTCTAGTACAAAATTTGTTTCATGTTGGCAGGATTAAGTGAGGGGGAGCCTAATGACTTTTTTAGGCATCAACTGAAAGAATTGCACAGGTGCTGTTTTTTTTTGTTGTTGTTTTTAAATAACTAGTGAACTTTAATACGTAGCAGAAGTGCAATACACATTTTGCCACATGGAATATTAAAAAGACATGTACTGGACTGTTCCTTATTTTCAAATAAAGTAATTAGGATTCAATACAGATAAACAAAATGGAGGACATATATGAAATAACTGTTTGCAGATATTGGCCACCAGACAGTTCAGGGATATTATCTCAGAGCGAGGAAGCAGTAAGGTGAGTCCTGTAATTGCCCCTGCTTACTACCTGGAGAGAAATTCTAGGCCAAAACACAGGAAGGGGTAACCAAGGTGGAGTCGTGGCATCCCAGTGTTCAGAGATGGAGGGGGGAGAGATTGGGGCATCTCAAGTTAGCATGTGGAGTTCTGGAGCAGTGAACGCTGCACAGAGAGGAAACTTTGGAGAGGTGCAGACAATTCGCCTTGAATCCTCAGCTGAATGCTCATCAGGACATGCCTGCCAGGAAGCCACTCAAGACCTACCGAAGAAACATCCCGAGGGCACAGAGGAACATCTCAGGAGCTCACTCAGAGCTGGAAATAGTTTTGTGGCCACCAGCAAGAGTGGAAAAACCGTATAATCCAAGAAACACTGAGGAGGATAACTTAGAAAAGTATTGCCTCGGTAGTGGAGGCAAAATTAGCCATAGATGAAAGGCTATTCTGGCCACTCATAACAAATGTAAAAGCAAGCCTTAAAAATCTGAAACTGGTTTCCAGTAACATAACTGCATCCCAGAGCAAAGCTCAGGAATATCTGTAGGAATATAGCACACAAACAGATAAAGTTCATAATACCCACCAGCAGATCAAAAATTATCCAGTATGCAGAGAAGCAGGAAAATTTTAAGTATAAGTAGAAAATTCAATCTTAAAGGGCTTGGATCTAGAATATGTAGAGAACCCTGAAAACACAATAATAAAAAAGTAAAAATCCGGGTGAAGAAAAATCCAGTGAAAAATCCGGGCAAAGGGTACTTTAAAAAAAGATACCCAGATTACAAGAAAGCACATGCTCAATGAAAGATGCTCAATGTTACTAGTCATTGCAGCACAAACTATAAAACTGTTTTCCAAAGTAGTTGCACCATTTTACCTTCTCACCAGCATGGTAAGAGTTCCAGTTGCTCAACACCCTTGTCAACTCTTGGTCAGTCTTTTCAATTTCAGTCATGCTCATGGTTGTGTAGTTGTATCTTACTGGTTTTTCTTTTTATACAAAATCAACATGTATTTTAACCACAAGTGCATAGCGGTTAATACCACAATTTGGTGCGACTGCCCTTATTATTAATGTCTTGGATTATACAGTACTTCTAGAAAGTACTGTCGAGGTGACAGTTTTACTGTCCATTACTTTTGCACCATTGTAGGTAAATTACATCTTAGTATTATCATGAAAATTGTTTTGACCTCATGGACTCCTTGAATCACTGTTCTGGTCTGCACTTTTCACCTAGTCTTCATGTCGTTTATCAGCGTCCCACATTCAGATTTGCTAAAATCATTATTTCTTCTGCCCCCTCATAAAAAAAAATAGCCCTATTCATATTTTAAAGGCATTCTATATTTTAAAGGCATTCCTACTCCCTCATCACCCCAGTGCTATCCCAGAATCGCCTCTCCCACATTCAACTAATTTCTGTGCCTTAAATGTCTCTGCTTTCCCATTCTCCATCCCCATTGACCTATAGCATCATCTTTCTTTTTACAGTCGTCTGCTGGCGGCCTCTTTCGTCTTTTTCTGAAACTCACACTCGATTATGGGGTCTACATTACCAGCAAAATAAAGTCAAAGGGCCTTAGAGCAGCAGCAACTTGCTCATCATCGAATATTATGTAAAATATATTTTAAAGTTTGCAGTATGGTTTAAAACACATACATTGATTGTTCACTAATTTAGACAACAATTAATCAATTCTAACAGTAAATGCATAATGATCACTTTGTATATTTAGGACAAAGGCTGGTAGAACTGTTTTTGTACTTCTAGAATGTATTAAGGTTTGAGAAATTATTAGCTGCCAACTTTTAGATTCAAGGATTGAATATCTGCTTTTTTTCTGTCTCTAAGAAACTAATAGTTCATTATAACTTCAGAATTCCAATTAAAATGATGGATTATTTGAAAAGTATATTACTCAAAAAGTCTGAATTATAAATGTGAGTTCAGGTATGTGGTGCTCTATACAGGGTTTTAGTTTGTCCCAGTAAGCTTTTCTGGCTTAGATGATTTAACAAAGTAGCTCGAATTATTTCCGAGGCTGCAGACACTAACGTTTCAAGGTGTTCTCACTTCATGATACATATCCAACCTCTCTTTAAAGTTTATCTCCTTAGAGTTTAATCAGTTTATCTTTTTTGAATTCTGTTTTTCTTTATTTTATTTTGTGTCCTAATGCCATTTTTTGGGTCATCATTATTTTATATACAGAAGAATGAAATTCAAACACCAGAATTGTGAATAGAAGCTTTTTAGTCCTGAACACCAGAGTGTAATTGCAAGTTATTTATTGCAAATAAAATAAAGGCATTGGGTCAGAATATTTTCAGTTGTGTTGGCAATGGCATTTTAGACACCATGCCAGGTAGCTTTTCACCATATTCATATTATAAGTGTATTGCCCTCTATTCCAGATTTCTACCAACTCCATTCTTTGAACCAAAGCTAAGGTATAGTGTTGCATATTACTCAGAATCATTAACTACATAATAGCTATTTTATGTCATTCCTTGCTACTCCAAAAATCCTGCTGTCTTCATTTTTTGCTGAAAACAGTCCTTTTCATGTTTCAGTTACACATGGAAATGCTCCTCTGCTGCATTAACAGCGCCAATCAAAGGTTTCTCTGAACATTAACTCTAGTGTTAAAGGAAATAAACTATGTATTGAACAAGAATGCAAAATATTGCCATCTCTTATTGCAGAATATCTGTCTTTGAAATCTATGTCAAGGTAGTCAGTATCCTGAAGCCTACAGAAATGGAATCTGAGGTCCACAGAACTTCACTCTTAAGTGAAGATTGAGCCTTTGAAGGGAAATTTTACACATAAACTGCATTTTACTTACATATGCCTTGTTCCAGCTGGTAACTAACCACTTGCTAGTCTTGGTAATTATTTTCCTAGGCAGACACTTTAAACTTTATTTTTTTAACAACAGTAACATTTTCCCATCCACACATAGGTTTATGCTGGAAGATAAAACATAAGATCATATCAGATTAACTAACAGCTTGAAACAAAATGATGTATCTAACACTGATTTAGCATATTTTTATATCTCACACATGGAATAAAATGAGAGGTCCTTATATTTTCACTTAATTCTTCACTGGGAAACACAACGTGCAGTTTTAAATTATGTTGAGAAATAAAAAAGGATTTAAAAAGTCAGACATTTTATGATATCGCCAAATGGGAATTCACTTACCTTCATATATTAAGGATATATATTTTTCACCTTAGGTTTGCATGAGATATTTCAAATTACTTTTACTAGTGTGTTAATACTCCTGTATATGGGGAGAACCAAAAACATTTTAAACACCATTTGCAGTTGCATAATAGCAGAATTGGAATTACGGGTCTTCCCAGGAACTATATTTATCTATTAAATTTTTATGGTTGTACTCTTTACTAGGCAATTAGGATTTCCTTTTGAATTGTAATGGGAATGTTTAGGCAGATGGAAATCAACACAAGTCCTCCTCTTAAATTTATCCTGTATCTGTATTTTTTTTTGAGTGTTAATAGTATCATAATGCTATAAAGTGTATTTATAGGGATGTAAGTAATGCTCATCAGTCTCTTTAACAGCTTCCCATATGAAGAAGCTTAGCTTTTATTCCACATTTCCTTTTATTCAGGTACCTCATTATTGTTCCATTATTCACAAGAGTAGAACCATACACTATAATTTTGTTATTCAACTGACCAAGTTCTTTATAATTCCTTTAAGTTCTTGAAACATATGAGAAAGTAAGGTTTATGTCTAATTTGTAATTGTTTCTTCATCTTTCAAAGCTGTTTAGAAGTTAAGAAAAAGGGACATACAATTGGTTTTTTTCTACTTTCCTTCTTAAGAAGGATACTATATAATTTCAAATATTTAATTTTATAGTTTTTTTGTCTCAAAAAATATATGACATTGACTTTGAATGATGGGTAAATATTAAATTTTAAAGTAAAAAATTTAAATTAAAAAAGTATTAAAGGTTTGATTCTAATTATAAAAATAATATATGCTTATTGTAAAAAATCTGAATACTACAGAAAATATAAAAGAAGCACACACAGACAAAAATGTCACTCAGAATGACAATACCTAGAGGCAATCACTGTTAACATTTTGGCATTTTTCATTTCAAAGATAAATTCTTATATGTAGAATATAAGAAAGTTAAAAGTTGAGAGAGTATTTGCCAAATATGTACATAGAATAATTTTAACACAGAATCATAATTTTATGTTCAAAGAAAAGACAACACATAGTAAGTATGGGACTATATTGCTAAATTAATATGGGAATAAAAATTTTCTTTAAGTTTGAGCACATCTGCAATGATAGGCCAGGATGTCAGATTTTGCCTTTGGCTTGGGAATGATATATTAAGTACTGTTCCATGAGAAAATGAAAATCTCCCCCCAAACCAATGACGCACTTTAGCGAAAGATTCCAGTTTGGAACAAATAGTTCAAAATAATATAACAAAATATTAATCTATGGAAACATAGATTTAAATGGCAACGATAATTACACAGAATTGTGCAAAATATTGATGTAGGGAGAAGCAAAAGTAAGCGTTTCAGAGATGAGCTACAAACGGATGGACTATTATGAAAAATGGAAGACGTTATAAAATTATAATGAAGATTTGTCTAGTACTTCATATGAGGAATTATTTTTTAAAAACTTTTTATAAATCATAGAGTTAAAAGTTAAAAGTTTCAGAGTTAAAAGTCACCTCAAGTAATATCTTCTCCAACATTGTTACTGACAGATAATATAATTAGACCTGAAGACATTACATTATCTGCGCTGGTCCCCTGCTGTCACACTGGGGAGGAATCTGGGAAAATCCACGATGAGTCAGAACGTTGGCTCCTTCCTTCTGAGGTTCCATTCTCGAATGGCACCAGTGCTTGCATGAGAAAGCTTATTACTTGTCTTTCATTTTATGTTCACGATTGATCCATCATTCCTTACATTTTCAGCAAAATATTTTCTGATGTTCACTGATGAATTTCTATGAGTCAAGCTCTATTATGATAACAATGTAAATATTTCATTGTCACAAAACCAGTGAGGTCCAGACACTTGTACCATTCTGATTTCCAGGTAAATATACAAACAGGAGGGTAAGAAAATGACAGAACTGGTGGGCCAGATACTTCCAGCCCCCCCGCATTTCCAATAAATCTCCACTAGTGAAGAAATTTGGGTTGATTTTGAAAAAATAACTTTTAGGGTACTTTGGGAATGTCAGACCATTTTTAACTTTTTAGATGTGTGCATACTCGGCTCTAATCAGAATATTCTTAAAATGTCTAGGTCTTTACATTTCAGAGTTTGGGATGAAAACTCTGTAACTAGAGTAGTACTGTATTAACTCTACACTACTAACTATTGTAAAAAGCAGTAACTAGAATGAGCTTTGCTGAGGCTATCCCGTCACAGGCGGTGAATCTTCTCCTTCCCCCTCATCTCTATCTTCATTTGTGGGGAGAGGCTAAAGTTTCATAAAGCACTTCCAAATTCTAAATTTAATAGGCGTGTTAGGATGTGACATAGTTGTGTCTTAGGCCCTGCATCTCGATTTACGTAATTCCTCCATTCCAGTTGTCTTTCTCACGCTAAGCGAGCTTGAGAACATTTTCCTGTCTGAAACAGTATAGCAATACTTTTAAAACTTAAAACTTTTAAAGTAAATAAGTTTCTGAATTTTCCATTCGAAACATTTCCTTTTTTTATCCAAAATGTATGCTTTTTCATGTTAGGTATCATGTTTCAAAATCGCTGATAAAAAAAATATTACTCACTTTTTCTGACCTACCATCTTCTGAGTATGTGTACCTCCCTCATTGATCTCATTTTATTATAATAAGAGCTGTTTTCATGTTTCCTTATCACTATTACTTCCCTATTTTGTACTTTCTATGATAAATATTCTCTCATATTAACAGATTCAACAACATAAAATGGTACACATAATGCCTTCTTTATATGCATATTAATCATACCAAATTTCTCTGATCATCATGCACTTAGACAATTTCTTTGTATTAGCCTTTTGATTTTCAGAATGTATTCCCACATTGCTAATTGAAACATTAGAATCAAGCATTCGTTTTCTCCTTTATTGTTACATTTAGATATTAAGAATTTTTTCATAGTTCTGAAGTCATTTAGGTATAAGGAATGCTTATTCCATAGCCCAGAAAAGTCATATTTTCTAAGTCTAATATCTGTCCTCACTTTCTATGATCATTTGTGAGACACCTGTCTTATTTCTTTTTCTTCATTCCTCAATTTTACATGATTTTCCTTTGAAATATATGTATTGGCTATAAGGATCCTTCTTCTTCAATACAAGTTTTCCCCTTTAGCTTGGTTGATTTTCTACTAAATGATGGTTTTAGCCAACTGATGTTTATTGAGTTTCTACCATGTGGCCAGTCTTTGGTAGTCACCTGAAGTTGAGGTAGGAACAGAGATCATCAGTTTCTACTATCAAGAGCTCACTATCTAATGAAAGAGAGAGGAAAATAAATAATATGTAAATAATATGATCCATGTGACACTTTCTCATGATATACAGTACATCCCAAGAGCTATGCTTATGGGGAAGTTGGGAAAAGTCTTCCACTGGGAGTAACCATTGATAAAAGAGTTGAAAATTAATTAGGAGGAAAAAGAGGACTAGGTACCACAGGCAAAAAGGAAAGAGCATACCTGCAAGAACGAAAGATTATGGTTACATTCAGGAACTGGGGAGAAGATTGAAATGGCTGCAAGGGAGGAGAGCATTGTCACAGATGGAGCAAACAAAGTGGGTCGTGACGCTTTTCTTAGCTCTTAACAGAATCAAGTCAGCTGATGAGGCCCGCTTGCTGGACTTCTTGTGTGTGAAGCTGGGGATGGGAACGATGTATGTGAATCAGCAAAGAGTGTTTTCTCTTTAGTGCAAAGTAGAACCCTGTGGCCAAGAGTGCAGTGTTTGGAGTCAAAGTTTTGACCCCAGGTCTGTGACCTGTGACCTTTAAAAACTCAATCCTTCATCAGTAAAATCAGAAAATAATAGTATGCATCTCTTAGGATAATTGTGAGGATAAAAGGAAATTATGTATATAAATCTCTACCTAGGATATTTCAGACTTAGTCCGAACTCAACATGTTACCTCTTATTTGTACCTCAACCCAAAAAGACTTCTTTTTAGGGTTTATCTGTCAACAAGGTAAGCCTTCCCTCAAAAAGAAACTTTTAGGCCTAACTGCAAACATTTATTTCTCATTTTAATATATCTCACTGAATAAATGAGGGAAAAAGTAAAACCTATTTTTGCATCAAAGGTGGGTAGATTCAATTTCTGTGATTTTTATTCAAGGTGAGGAAAAGTCATGCTTGTATATAATATTTCTGAGAAATTGAAAGTATCACTGAAAGTATCATTGTTTTTATATGAAAGCAGGCAATGTCAAGGTCATTTTGTCTATTCACAAGAAAACATGAAACTAAAAGCTATAACACATCCTAAAATTATTGACCTAAGCACTAGATTTTTTTTTTACTTAATTTGTAAGTTAAAATAAAATCCTCAGGTACAGAGTCTCTGCTACTTTATGGAAATAGTCTAGCTATATCAGGTTAAGATGTCAATTGCTATTTAAAATATGTTAAATGCTGGGAGACATTTTTAAAAAACAGCAAGGAAAGTTTGCTAACATAGTTCAAGCCCAGCTCTTAGGTAATTGTAAAGAATTTGAAGATACTTCAAAGAAAAAAAATCAGAAATGTTTCTTTCTCCTTCAAATCCAATTTAGATGGAGAAGAATCGTCATTACCTGTTGCTAATGATTCCACATGTTTGGCATTATAAAAAGAGTCATTTTCTCTGGCAGCAAGAGTCAATCCAACAACACCTAAACTGCTCCTGGGAATTCTTTGTAAAATAAAACATTCTTGTGAGATAATTCAGTGAGCATCAAGACTGGTAAACACACACTCACACATGCACTGCCATTTCTATGTAAATTAGCGATCCTAATTGGAACATCAATTTAATGTCAAATGGAGTACACTCTTATGCTATCGCAAGAATTAATGCTTAGACATTTTCACTGGAGTTTTGGACCATATGTTGTTTTTAACAGCTCTGAAAATCTTGTGTCTTTGATTCTATCAGATCATCCCTGTGATAAATTGCCATATGTATGATTTCACTGTGGGTGGAGAGACGGTAGAGTATAGTGATTAGGGGTCTCTGAAGTCTGACTAGCCAGTTTCCTCTTTGTCTTCAGCAGTAACTAGCAATGTGGCCTTAGAAGACTTAATTCACTGCCCAGACCCTTATTTTCCTCATTTAAAACAGCAACGCCTACTCCCATCTCCTTAAAGTACCTTTAGGCTTCCTGGCTTTAATTCACTCACCAGCATTTCTCAACATCTGCTGCTCTCAGCTTTTGACTCAGGTATTGTTTGCCTCCGTCCACATTAGATTTCAAGGCTGGGAAGGAAGGCTTACCTCAGTATCCTGCACAACACCTGGCACATAGTTAGGGCTTCATAAATATTTGTTCAAAGAACAAATGAATTTATAAAATGAGGATGATATTTTCACCTGTCGGAGACTCTGGGTCTGGAGTTCTCTCCTGTCTGGCAGAGAGCAGATGCAGGATTGAAATGCGAGAGAGGCTAATGTCCTGGAAGAGGCACCAGCCCAGAGTAAGGGTCCTTGCTCCATTTTTATTAAGATCAGAAGGCTTACAAGTGTGATGGGCGTGCACAAAGAGATAATGAAACCGTGAACATTAACTCATGGGCATGGGGGAAAGGGGGTTTTGAAGATATGCGGTGTTAGGGGTTTGGGTCAATACAAAACAAACTTCTGGTGCTGGGCAGAAGGTTGTTTACAGCAGACATGAGGGCCACCTCTGTTTACCTGAACTGGCCTGGGGGACAAGAAGGACTGTGCATACTACCTCAGGGTCAACAAGGCACCTTTCTTTTGCTAATTAGCTCCCCTCTGGGCAACTTCATCCTGCTATGTCCAAAGTCCTCTTTTCCTGTTTTTTTGTCCTTCCTTCCAGTGAAAGCGCCTTTCTGCTATTGTAGTAAATTGGGGGCGGTGGGGGCGCTTCCATCCTGAATACCTAATCTTGTTTACCGAATCTTGGATGTTTATCATCCTGAGATTTCCTATTCCTCTACCTTTGTCCTATACCAGGGGCCTTTGCCCCCTTTACCTAGTCTTATTTACCTAGTCTTGTTTACCCAGATTTGGGTGTATGCATCCTATGGCTTTCCTATTGTTTATGCCTTTGTTAACCCATCAGTGCAAGCTCAGGAAGTTCCTAAGCTTATTCCCCACAATCACCTACTTCAAGGAGTTGGTAGTAAGTGTGTTAATATATGGGGCGCCTGGGTGGCTCAGTTGGTTGAGCATCTGACTTTGTTTCAGGTCATGATCTAACAGATTGTGGGTTCGAGCCCCGCGTTGGCACAGAACCCTGAGCCTGCTTTGGATTCTGTATCTCCCTCTCTCTCTGCCCTTCCCCTGTTCATACTCTGTGTGTGTGTCTCTCTCTCAAAAATAAACATTAAAAAAATTTTTTTAAGTGTGTTAATATATGCAAAGCACTGAGAACACTACTTAACACATAGTAAATGTTCAGTAGTTGTTAGGTGTTGTTAATAATCCTGAGGAAGTTCGTTTATAAACATTTAGATCAAATCTCTATTTAAAATTCTCTTCCTTTCAGGCAGTGAATTGATTATAGCTTCCTTTTCATTTGCTAAACACCATCACTGAAATTCCAGCTTTCTGACAGTAATTTATGGCTGACCTTGCTACATTGGGAGAAGAAAAGTCAGGAGTTAAATCTACTTGTGACCACAATATATTTGCTCACTATTGATACAAGAGAAACTCAAGTCCAATGGCAAGGGCGTGGAATTTGAAATGAATGGTGATATTCTTATATATTTTTTCATGCTTCTATTATTTAATTTAATCTAATTATTCATTCATGGATGTTAAAAAAAAAAAACAAACAATTCTCGTGACTTAAACTTAGGTAATTCAAACATACAACCTCTTTTTTCTAACTCTTTCCAAGGGCAGAAATCTCTCCAACTTTTAGGCATTGTAGAAGGGTGTGCCTTTCTAGTCTGTCTTGCTAGGATCCTGTTCTTGTCCATCTAGTAGCTTCTCTCGTTTTCTTTCAGCCATTGAATCATTCTCCAAGTCTAGCTATTCCATAGGCTGACACCCTTCTCTGCCCAGGCACTGAGGAAATCAGATTAGACACACTTGCCTTGCTCTTGCTTCCCTGTACTTGGCCCTTTCTTTGTAGTCTCCCGAAAACTACCACATTTGAATCTGTACCTATGTGTAAATACGTGTACCAAAGGCAATACCAAAGTTAAAAACATTAGAATTGCCATTAAAGTGGGTGGTTCCCCTAGTTTCAAAAGGAAGACGATTACGTACAGATCCTTCAGAGAGGCTGGCACTTCTCTGCTCTTAATCCACTTCCCCTAGCCTCATCTTCTTCAGGCATTTCCAATTGAAATATATTAACTCATCCATTTTTACAAATTACTGTTGAGCATTTGTCATGTGCCCAACAATGAATAAGGTATTTCCTCAGTCTCGTGGAGACTGAAGGAAAGAGTGATAGGAGCACGGTTCCAATGACTAGAATGTTCTCCACTCAGCACTTTTATATTTAAGGCCCACTCTGAGAAGTCCAGTCTGAATGCTTGATCCTCACAGTGGCCTTTATCTTAACAGCCAACAAGTGGAGCATTAGTGTTCTTAGGACACAGGCACACAGACACATGGACACACATGGACACACAGTTATTTCTCGCTAGTTAAACTACTTAAAGCTTGAGGAGGAGTAATCTCAAATCATGTATAAACACTATGGAAATTTTATTTCCTACACAAGGATCGGAGGATCTTCATCATTTAATTTGTAAAATTTAAGATTTTGCTGTTGAATTTACTACTTATGGCCCTAGTACTTTCTTCCTGAGTTAATTTTATCTAGTTTTCATTTTTTTAAACTCTTTTTGATACAAGGTACTGTATTGTCTTCACATTTTTGAGATGTAATATAAGAGGAATAAAAGATTCTGTTTGGCTGAAAAATTTATGGGTGATGAAAAGTTTCTGATACAGAATTTAAAAATTCTCTGCAAATAGTTTCAAATGGTTGACATAAATTCAGTAATCCAGCATTGAACAGGGATCATAGCTTTATGTGTGTGTTTAAAATAAAATACTGATACAATGTACGTGAAAATCTTGATTTCAAATAGCCATTGAAATACAGCCATACCCCTGTTTTACTGTGCTTTGCTTTATTGTGCTTCACAGTTAGTGTGAGGTTTTTTGTTTTGTTTTGCTTTGTTTTTTCAAATTGAAGGCTTAGGGCAGTCCTGAATCAAGCAAGCTTATCAGCACCATTTTTCCAACATCTGCTGACTTTGTATCTCAGTGTCACATTTTGGTAATTCTTTCAACATTTCAAACTTTTTCATTATTATTGTATTTATTTTGGTGATCTGTGATCAGTGATCTTTGAAGTTACTGTTTGAATTACTTTAGGGGCACCATGAACCACACCCATATAAAATGATGGGCTTAATGGATAAATGTTGTGTGTGTACTGTCTGTTCCACCCACCCTGCCTTCCCCGTCCTCTTCCTCTCCTTGAGCCTCCCCATTCCCTGAGACAAAACCCTATTGAAATTAGGCCAACTAGTAACCCTACAGTGACCTCTAAGTGTTCAAATAAAGGGAAGAGGTACATGTCTGTCAGTTAAATTTAAAAGCTATACATAATTAAGCTTAGTGAGAAAACCCAGATAGGTTGGTTGAAAGGTAGGCCCCTGGTGCCAGTTAGTGAAGTTGTGTATGCAAAGGAAAAGTTCTTGAAGGAAATTTAAAGTGCTACTCCAGTGAACACACAAATGATAAGACAGTGAGACAGCCTTATTGCTGATATGGAGAAATTTTTAGTATTCTGTGTGGAAGGTCAAACCAGCCATAACATTCCCTTAAGCCAAAACCTAACCTAGAGCAAGGCCTCTTCAATTCTATGAAGGCTGAAAGAGGTGAGGTGGCTGCAGAAGAAAAGTCAGAAGCTAGCAGAGGTTGGTTCATGAGGTTTAAGAAAAGAAGCCATCTCCGTAACATCAAAATGCCAGGTGAAGCAGCAAATGCTGATGTAGAAGCCGCAGCAAATTCTCCAGAAAATGTAGTGAAGATTGTGAATAAAGGTGGCTACACTACACAATTTCAATGTAGATGAAATGACCTTTTATTATTTTTTTAAATTTTACGGTTGATTTATTTTGAGAGAGAGAGAATGCACGCATGTGGGATACAGGCAGAGAGAGCGAGAGAGACTTCCAAGCAGGCTCCACATTGACATAGTGCAGAGCCCAATGCACGGCTCAAACTCAAGAACTGTGAGATCATGACCTGAGCTGAAATCAAGAGTCAGAAGCTCAACCAACTGAGCCACCCAGACACCCGGAAACAACCTTTTATTAAAAGAAAATGCCATTTAGGACTTTCATAGCTAGAGAAGAGAAGTCAGTGCCTGGTTTCAAAGCTTCAAAGGACAGGATGACTCTCTTGTTAAGGAGGTAATGTAGTGACTTTAAGTTAAAGCCAATGCTCATTTACCATTCCAAAACGTCTCTGGTTCTTAAGCATTATGTGAAATCTACTCTATCTGTACTCTATAAATGGAACAGCAAAGTCTCGATGACAGCACATCTGTCTATACATGGTTTACTGAATATTTTAAGCCCAATGTTGATACCTACAACTCAGAATAAAAGATTCCTTTCAAAATATTACTGCTCATTGATGATGAATTTGGTCACCCAAGATTTCTGATGGAGTTATGCAATGAGATTAATGTTTTCATGCCTGTTAACACAACATCCATTATATAGCCCATAGATCAAGTAGAAATTTTGGCTTTCAAGCCCTCTGATTTGACAAATACATTTCTTAAGGCTGTAGATAGATCTGGGCAAAGTAAATTAAAAACCTTCTGGAAAGGGTTCATCATTCTATATGCCATTAAGAACATCTGTAATTCATTGGAATATCACATCAACATTAACAGGAGTTTAGAAGAAGTTGATTCCAACCCTCATGGATGACTTTGAGAAGTTCAAGACTTCAGTGGAGGAAGTAACTACAGTTGTGATGCAAACAGCAAGACAAATAGAATTAGAAGTGGAGCCTGAAGGTGTGACTGAATTGCTGCAATCTCATGATAAAACTTGAATGGATGAGGAGTCACTTATTATGGATGAGCAAAGAAAGTGGTTTCTTGAGATGGTACCTACTCTTGATGAATATGGCTGTGAAGGTTGTTGAAATGACAACAAAGAATTTAGAATATCACCTAAACTTAAGTGATGAAGCAGCAGCAGGGTTTAAGAGGATTAAATCCAATTTGGAAAAAGTTTTGTTATGGGTAAAATGCTATCAAACAGCATCACATGCTAGTGGGAAAGCATTTACATTGTTGTGTTATTTTAAGAAATTGCCACAAGGGCACCTGGGTGGCTCAGTTGGTTGAGCATCCAAATCTTGATTTCAACTCAAGTCATGATTCCAGGGTCATGGGATCAGGCCCCATGTTGGGCTCCGCACAGAGCATGAGATTTACTGCTTGAGATTTACTCTCCCTTCCTTTGTACCTCTCTTCCACTCACGCGTGCACTCTCTCTCTCTCTAAAATAAAAAAAAAAGAGAGAGAAAGAAATTGCCACAGTCATACCAGCCTTCAGCAACCCCACCCCTGATCAGTCAGCAGCCATCAACATCAAGGCAAGACCCTCTGCCAGCAAAAGATTATGACTCATTGAAAGCACATATAATGGTCAATATTTTTTAGCAATAAAGTATTTTTTTAAATTAAGGTATGTACTTTTTTAAAGACATAATGCTATTACACACTTTACAGACTACTGTATAGTATAAATATAAGTTTTATATGCACTAGTAAACCAAAAATTATTTGACTTGCCTTTTTGCAATATTCGCTTTGCAGTGGTCTGGAACTGAACCCACAGTACCTCCAAGGTATGCCCATATAAAGCATTATTATTATACCTAATAGAATAAATACACACAAGATTGTCCCATTTTACTTTTTTAAAAATACGCATTTGCGTTCTTCAAACGAAGGCTAAAAGAATATGTATCAAAAAGGTAGCTGGAGTTGAATCTCTAGGAAATGAAAGTAAGTATAGGTGATTTCATTTTCTTCTTTTTGTGTATTCTAAATTACATATAATGAATATTTATTACTTTTGTAAAACATACATAAATTTGATTATGAAAAATAAGATTGCTGCTGTCCTCTTATCCAATAAAAATGATTAATAATTTTTTGATGTTCATTTTTATCTGGTGACTAGCAAATTAATATTTATGGGTTGTTGAAAGTATATTATAAAGAACAAAAAAGAAAATTTTCATAGTGACTTTTATTCCCACCTCTCAGAAATAATCAGTTAAGATAATAGTGATTTTTCTTGTCATGTTACATATATATGTACAAATAGTATATTTGTACAAATGCAAATAGTATATTTGTACATAAATATACACTTACATATATGTATGTATATCTATATATGTGCATGTGTGTATACATATACATACACTTTTTTTATTCAGGTAACATAACAAAAATTGTCTCGTGCTATTGCAACTTCATATAGAGCACTGCTCTGACTATATATTCTATGAATCTCTATTCAAATTGTCTATGCTTTTTTCTTTTTTATTGTAAGAAAAGGATAACAAACTGGCAAATTGCTGAATATGTCACATTTGATCGTGCATTACCATATCCTAGGTATTTCAATGGGATATTTCATAAGACAAAAAAAAAACCCAACCATCTCTCTACTCATGAATTATATGTCCCACATATAATTTAACACTTGAAGTTAGAATGATCAGTTCATACACAAAATTTTCTTGTAGCCTAGATTTTGAAAAATATAGCAATCAAATAGATTAAAAACTTTACAATGTTATTCCGTAAAGATAATGAATGAAAATCTGATGGTCAGTTTTGTTTGCAGTCTTATTCAACCTATCTTGACTTTATTTCATTCTGGACAGTCTACTTAAAGGGATTATCTTAATACATGTTGAAGCTCTTCAGAGAGGATATAATTAGAGTTTGTTTCATTATCTGGCCTTTCAGTTCCTTTATCTCAGTGCTTCATATATCCAGTTGTAGGAGACAATGTTGATAATATAACTAAAAACTAAAACTGCCTTAGCAACTCTCAGAAAACAAATAATGAAAATGTGTAGGAAAAGAGGCAAGCTTAGTGCTTTCTATGCTACGGTGATTTTCTCTAGCTTTGTTCTGCTCCTGTTTTTAGAGTTTTACTGACTGAAGCACAGAGGTACCTTTTTAAATATTTTTTTTAATTTATTTTTTAATGTTTATTTATTTTTGAGAGAGAGAGACAGAGAAAGAGTGTGAGCAGGGGAGGGGCAGAGAGAGAGGGGGAGACACAGAATCTGAAGCAGGCACCAGGCTCTGAGCTGTCAGCACAAAATCTGATATGGGGCTCAAACTTACAGACCACGAGATCATGACCTGAGCCAAAGTCAGATGCTTAACCGACTGAGCCACCCAAGCGCCCCAAAATATTTCTTATTTAGTGTCCATTATAATGTACAACATACAACAAAGATTGTTTAACAATGCTACTGACTAGACTAATATGTTGGTGAAAATTACATCTCTTTGTACAGTACATTTGTTTTTTTAATTTCTTGGAGAAATATGTGTTTACTTACCTGAATGGTGGAGAGGACTGTAGTCTTGGGTATGATAATTAAAACTCCAGAGAAGCATGCTAGATTCTATACTGTCTTAAGCATACTTAATAAAATCAGCAGCATTGTGATCATAGAATCATTTACCAAGATTATAAATCTAACAAAAACAATGATGTTCACTTGTTGAAATTTCAGGGAAATGATGCAGTCCTTTCTAATAATAGTTGGATTATATATTGAGAAAGATTGATTTAGAATATTTTGAAAATATAAAACATTGGTTTTATTCATTTTGATACAAGAAATCAGAAAAAAAGAGAAGTAAACTAATATTGAATGTCTATTTTAGGCCTGGCACATCATACATATCACTAAATGTATTGAAAATAGTCCAACAAGAAAGGTACTATTTACCCTGTTAAATAATTGAGGACATTGAAGCTCATAGTACATATTACTTTTCCCAAGGTTACATGGAAGGACAAGAGGGTTTTATTTGCAGTAGGTATATTTCTTCTAGATTAGTTTCTGTTGTTGTTTCCAAATCATTGGTGATGAAAAGTGAATCTTTGGTTTGTCTATGAATGATTGTTAGATTTGAAGAGTCTTTGGGCATTTAGGAATAACTTTTTTAAAATTTTTTTCAAATCAGTGTAACAAAAGCAATTCAAACATGATAGAAATAAAAGATTTCACTTTTTGGGAAGCCTGGGTGGCCCAGTCAGTTGGGCGTCCGAGTTTGGCTCAGGTAATGATCTCCCCATTCGCGAGTTCGAGCCCCGCCTCCGGCTCTGTGCTGACAGCTCAGAGCCTGGAACCTGCTTCAGATTCTGTGTCTCCCTCTTTCTCTGCCCCTCCCCTGCTCATGCTCTGTCTCTCTCTGTCTCAAAAATAAATAAAACATTAAAAAAAATTTTTTTAAAAAAAGATTCCACTTTTTTTTTCAATCCTTAGTTTTGTTGATTATTCAAAAACCTGTCCTCATGCCACATGAGGATTTAATCAATTGACAGATACATAGAAACAAAATTTTAAAAGTCTATGCTAAAGATTTTTCTTTGAAAAAAAGATATTATTAAAGGGTGTCTGTTTTGAAAGCACATGAGAAGTTTTAAAAATTATGTATATACCAGTTTTTGTGACTTAATTCATAAAGGAAAGTTTATTTTCTAGTGCTTTACTATTTTATGATGTTTTACTATTTACTAAGTCTGCAATGCAATTTTACTAGTTGTTAAAAAAAAATACAAAGTTATCTTGCCTTAAGCTATCTGTTATTATTTTTGCCTAATATTAAATTCATTTTGAAAGAGAAGAGTCATTCTTCTAGACAATATCTTTTGGAATTGCTTAGATCACTTTAACATAGAAGTGATTTGTGAAAATCTGTATAGTGTAGTATAGTATTTCACATACTAATTGCAGAGTAGTGTTTTTCTATCCATTTTTATGTCATCACCCATAAAGAAAATAATCTTTTCTATTATTTCATTTACATGTGCAGAGGAGGGGTAGAGGACCATGTGCTCAGTATGTAATCTTGATCAGTTCATTTTTTTCATCAATTATTCTTGATAATTTAAATAATTCAATTATTTGAGGAATGTTTATATAGTTCAGTCTGTAAAACAAATACATTTTCATTATAGAAAAATACACATTATGTATGAGATATTTTTAGTTAATATTATTATTAATATACATAATAAAATTACCAATAACCCCTCCAGTCATAAATAACTACTCTTGATATTTGTGGAATATATATATATGTAATATATACATATATGTATATTATATTTGTATATGTATATATTACATATGTAATATACATATATTTGTATGTATATATATGTATATACATATATATATGCGCCAGTGTATTCTTATGCATTCAGGAATATATTTTGAATCTGTACCACATAGTTCTGTATATGTATCGTTTCTTTAAAAGACTATTTTTTTAGAGCAGTTTTATGTTCACATCAAAATTTAGAGGGAGATACAGAGATGATATACTGTATCAACATGCATATACAACATGATATACAACATGCATAGCTACCTTCATTATCAACATCACTCACCAGAATGGTACAGCTTTTACCATTTAAGGATGGACCTACATTGACACATCATAATTACCTGAAGTCCATAGCTTACTTTAGGATATACTCTTGGTGTTGTATAATCTATGTGGTTGGACAAATGTATAATGACAAGTACCTATCATTATGATAGCATACAAGGTATTTTCACTGTCCCAAAAATCTTCTGTGCTCTCCCTATTCATCTCCCCACCCTACCCAAGATTCCTGGCAACCACTTATCTTTTTACTGCCTCTATAGTTTTGCCTTTTCCAGAATGTCATATAGGTGGTATAATACAGTATGTAATCTTTTCAGGCTGACTTCATTCACTGAGCAATATGCATTTAAGTTTCTTCTATGTCCTTTCATTGTTTGATACCTCATTTCATTTTAGCTCTAAATAATAGTTCATTGTTTGGATGTACCACAGTTTATCCATTCACCTACTTAAGGACATCTTGGTTGCTCCCAAGTTTTGGCAATTCATATAAATTCATATTATATATATATTCATATAAAGCTGTGCTATATAAATCCATGTTCAGGTTTTTGTGTAAATGATTTGGGTAAATGCCAAACAGCATGATTGATGAATTACATGGTAAGACTATGTTTAATTTTGCCAGAAACCACCAAACTGTTTTCAAAAATGGCTGTACCATTTTGCATTCTCATCAGCAATGTATGAGAGTTCATGTTGCTCCAAATCCTCACTAATATTTGATATTTTTAGTGTTCAGATTTTGGCTGTTCTATTAGATATGTAGTGCTCATTGTATTTTTTTTAATTTCTCATTTACCTGATTACATATGATGCAGAGCATCTTTTCATATGCCCATTTGCTACCCGTATATCTTCTGTGGTGAGGTATTTGTTAAGTTTTTTGGCTTATTTTCTAATGTGTTTGGTCATTTTCTTATTGTTGAGTTTAAGAGTTTTTTTGTATATTTTGCAGAATAGTCCTTTATTATATGTCTTTTGCAAATATTTTCTCCCAGTGTATGGCTTATCTTATAATTCTCTAGATATTATTGTCTTTTGTAGTTTTTTTTTCCATTTTAATGAAGTCTTGCTTATTAATTACTTATTTCATAGATCATGTCTTTGGTGTTATATCTAAACAGGCACCACCATACTCGAGTTTTATAGTTTTGCATCATAAATTTTGGTCTATAATCCATTCTGAGTTAGTGTTTGTGAAGGGTGTAATGTTTATATGTAGATGCATTTTTTTTGCATGTAAATTTCCAGTTGTTCCAGCACCACTTTTTGAATAGACTGCCTTTGCTCCATTGTATTGCCTTTGCTCCTTAGTCAAAGATCCAAACACCATTTTTATGTAGCTCTATTTCTCAGCTCAGCTCTCTATTCTGAATAGCTCTCTATTCTGTTCTAATCTTCTGTTTGTATGTTCTTTTGCCAAGACAACACTATCTTTTCTTTTTTTTTTTAATTTTTTAATGTTTATTTACTTTTGAGAGAGAGACACAGAACGCGAATTGAGGAGGGGCAGAGAGAGAGAGGGAGACACAGAATCCGAAGCAGGCTCCAGGCTTGGGCTGTCAGCATGGAGCCTGACGGAGGGCTCGAACTCATGAACCACAAGATCATGACCTGAGCCGAAGTTGGACACCCAACCAACTGAACCACCCAGGCACCCCAAGACCACACTATCTTGATTGTTGTAAATGTTGAGGTTGCATGGTGTCAGTCTTCCAACTTTGCTCTCCTTCCATATTGAGTTGGCTATTCTGGGTCTCTTGCCTCTCCATATAAACTTTACAATCAATCTGTCCATATCTATAAAATAACTTGCTGAGATTCTGATTGGAATTGCATTGACTCTATAGATTAAGTTGAGAAAAACTGACATCTTGACACTACTGAGTCTTCCTATCCATGAACATAGACTATCTCTCCATTTTTTAGTTCTTATTTGATTTTGTTCATCAGAGTTTTGTAGTTTTCATCATATAGCACTTGTATGTATTTTGTTAAATTTATACTTAAGTATTTAATTTTGAGGGGTGCTACTGCAAATGGTATTGATTTTTTTTTCAAATTTCACTTGTTAGTATATAGAAAAACAATTACTTTTTTTGCATATGAGCTATATATCTTGCAACCTTGTATAATTGCTTAGTAGTTTCAGGAATTTGTCGGTGCTTTTGGATTTACAAGGTAGACAATTGTATTTCTCCCAACAAAGACAGTTTATGTCTTCCTTCTAAATCTGTGTTTTGTTTCCTTTTCTTGCCTTAATTGCATTAGCAAGAACTTCCAGTAAAATGATGAAGAGTAATAGTGAGAGGGACATTCTTGCCTTCTAAATAATCTTAATGGGAAAGCTTGGAGTTTCTCACATTAAACATGATATTAGCTGTAGGGTTCCTGTAGATAATCCTTATCAAATTGGAAAAGTTTCCCTCTATTCCTGGTTTACTGAGAGTTTTTATTAATGCTTGGCATTAGATTTTGTCAAATATTTTTTCTGCATCTATTGATTTGATCATGTGATTGTTTTTACTGTTTAGTCTATTGATGTGATGGTTGTTAATTGATTTTTGCATGTTTAACAACTTTGAATAACTGGGATAAATTTCACTTGGTCATGGTGTATAATTCTCTTCATTCTTCATTGGATTCAACTTGCTAATATTTTGTTGAGGATGTTTGTGTCTATGTTCATGGGAGATTGGTCTATGGTTTCTTGTAATATCTTTTCTATAATGTCTTTCAATATTCTTTCTTTCTTGTAATATTTTGGTATTAGGGTAAATCTGGCCTCGTAGAATGAGTTAGGACATAGTACCTCTGCTTTTAACCTCTGAAAGCAGTTGTAGAGAATTGGTATATTTTTTTCCTTAAATGTTTTGTAGAATTCACTAGTTAACCTATCAGGGCCTGGTGGTTTCTGCTTTGGAAGGTTATTTATTAATTATTGATTCAATTTCTTTAATACAAAGAAGCTATAGACCTATTCCTATTATCTATGTCTTTTTGTGTGAGATTAGGGAGATTATGTCTTTCCAGGAATTAGTCCATTTCATCTATGTTACCAAATTTGTGGACATAGAGTTATTTTAGTATTCTTTTATTATCCTTATAATGTCCATGGGATTTACAGTGCTGTCCCCTCCCCTTATTTTATTTCTCATGTTAGTAATTTGTGTCTTCTCTCTCTCTGTCTCTTTTTCTCTCTTTAGTAAGTGTGGCTAGCAGCTTATCAATTTTACCAGGTTTTGCAAAGAACCAACTTTTAGTTTCTTAATTTTTTCCTATCGATTTCCTGTTTTCAGTTTCATTGATTTCTACTCTAATTCTGCTCTAATTGGTTCTTTTTATCTGCTTACTTAGGATTCAATTTCATCTTCATTTTTTTAGTTTCTAAAGACAGAAACTTGGATTTGGTCTTAGAACTTTCTTCTCTTCTAATACATGCACTCAATACTGTCAATTTCCCTCTAAGTACTGTTTCCGCTGCATTTCACACATTTTGATAAGTTGTACTTTCATTTTCATTCTGATTAAAAATATTTTTGCAATTTTTTTTTTCAAATTTATTCTTTGACCTCTATGTTATTTAGAAGTATGTTTAATCTCCATATACTTGGGGATTTTCCAGTTATCTTTCAGTTATTTATTTATAGTTTAATCCTTTGTAGACTGAGAGCAGACATTGTATGCTTTTTTGTTGTTGTTGTTGTTGTTAAAATGTGTTTTGTGGCCCAAAATGTGATCTATCTTGGTTCATGTTCCATGTGAGTGTGAGAAAAATATGTATTCCTTTGTTGTTGAATGAATTAATCTATAGATATTAATTATATGCAGTTTGTTGGTGGTATTATTGAGTTCAGTTATACCCTTACTGATTTTCTGCCTGCTGGATCTGTTTCTGAGACAGATGTATTGAATTTTCTAACCATGAGAGTGGATTCATTTGCAGTTCTATTAGTTTTTGCCTTACACAGCTTGATGCTCTGTTGTTAGGCATGGGCACATTAAGAATTGTTAAGTATTCTTGGAGAATTGACCCCTTTATCATTACATAATGTCTTTTTTATCCCTGATAACTTTCCTTACTTTTATGTCTGCTCTGTCTGAAATTAATATAGCTACTCCTCTTTTCCTTTGATTAGTATTAGCATGGTATATTTTTCTCTATCCATTTACTATTAAGCATTATATATCTTTATATTTAAAGTGGATTTCTAGTATACAAAATATAGTTATGTCTCATTTTCTGATCTGCTCTGCAATCTCTGTCTTTTTATTGGTGCATGTAGATCATTGACATTCAAAGTGATTACTGATATAGTTGGATTGATGCCATATTCGTTACTGGTATTTTTTTTTTTTGGCCCTTGTTCTTTGTTCCTATTTTTGTCTTCCACTCTTCATCTATCTTTTGTGATTTTAATTAAACATTTTGTTTGATTTCATTTCCTCTCTCTTTTTAGTATATCAGTTATTCTTTTTTGTCACTTTTTTAAGTGGTTTTCCTAGAGTTTGCAACATACATTTACAACTAATTGAAGTCCACTTTCAAATTACACTATACCACTTCACAGGTAGTATAATAACCTTATAATAAGAAAATAATCCTAATTCCTCCCTTCCATCCTTTTTATCACTGCTGTCATTCATTTCATTTATCTGTAATATATATAATATACCTTAAGTTATACACACACACACACACACACACACACACACACACACAAGCATACATACTCAAATACACCGTTGTTATTATTATTTTGGACAAATTGTTATTTGTTAGATCAATCACCATTAAGAAAAATAAATGTTTTTATTTTACCTTCAGTTATTTCTTCTTTGATTCTTTTCTTTATGCAGATCAGAGATTCTGACCTATATTATTTCCTTCTTTCTAAAAATCTTCTTTTATCTTTTCTTGAAGGTGGCAGCAGTTACTAGCAAGGGATTATCCTAATGTTTGGCTATCCCAGAGAGTTTTTATTTCTTTTTCACTTTTAAAGGATAATTTCATAGGGTGCAGAATTTTGTTTTTGTGGTTTATTTCTTTTACACTTTAAAGATTTCACTCTACTCTCTTCTTGCTTACGTAGTTTCTAAGGAGAAGTCAAATATTCTTGCTTTTGTTTTTCTACATGTAAGTTTTTTTTCCTCTAGGTCACTTAGGATTTTTTCTTTATCTTTGATTTTCTGCAGTTTAAAATTTTTTTAATGTTTATTTTTACACACACGTGAGAAAGAGAGAGAGAGAGAGAGAGAGAGCACGGTAGGGGCAGAGAGAGAGGGAGACCCAGAATTTGAATATATTCTCCAGGCTCTGAGCTGTCAGCACAGAGCCCGACATCAGAACTGTGAGATCATGACCTGAGCCAACTTCAAACGCTTAACCCACTGAGCCACCCAGGTGCCCTATTTTCTGCAGTTTGAAGGCAGTATCCTTAGGTGTATTTTTATTTGATATCTAACATTAGTTTGGAGAAATTCTCAGTCATTATTCTTTGAAATATTTCTTCTGTTCCTTTTTTTTCTTCTACTTCTAGTATTCACATTACATGTATGTTACACCTTTGTCGTTGTCTCACAGTCCTTGGATATTCTTTTCAGTTTTTTTTTTTGTTTTTGTTTTTAAGGTTTTTTTGTTTGTTTGCTTTGATGTATTCTCTAGCTCAGAGATTCTTTCCTCAATCATGTCCAGTCTACTAATAAACCCATCAAAGACATTCTTCATTTCTGCTACAGTATTTTCAATCTCTAGCATTTCTTTTTGATTCTTTTGTAGGAGTTCCATTACTCTGTTTACATTACCCATCTGTTTTGCATACTGTCTACTTCATACATTAGAGTCCTTAGCATATTAAATCAGAGCTGTTTTAAATTCCCAGTCCGATAATTCCCACATCCTTGCCATGTCTGGTTTTGATGCTTACTCTGTCTAATCGAATTTGGTTTTTGGCCTTTTGATATGCCTTGTCATTTTTCTCAATAGATACGATGTACTAGGTAAAAGGAACTGCTATAAATAGGCTTTTGGTAATGTGGTTCTGAGATGTGGGGGAGGGGAAGCTTTCTAGAGTCCTATGCTTAGTTAGGTTTTAGTCATTTAGTGAACCTATAGCTCTGAACCATGAACTTCATGAGGCTGCCTTCGTTTCTGCCCCTTTTATGTGGGACAACATGGCTACAGAGGGCTGCTGTTGGGTATTTCTCATCCCCAGGTCACTTAGACTCTGAGAATACCCCAGTAGATTAGGCTGTCATTAACCAGTCTGCCCTGAGGACAAACCTTTCTTAGAAGAACAGAGTGCTATGGAGTATTTAAAAATGATTTCTTTTCCCCTCCCCCTGCCAGCAGCAGGAGGGGAATTTTCTCTAATATTTTCTGTGGGAATCTAGTCAAGCTCCTGGAGGTAAATCTCAAAATAATGTGGAGGCCCTCCTTCAGCTGGATTCCTTTGCAGTTTTTAACTCTCAGACTTGTCCACACTGAGCATCAATTACAGTTGTGGTTTTCCTACCCCGGCACTGGTTCCTGGGTGGTTTGCAGTCCTAAGTCTACTCTGTAAGTTGAGACTCCCTGTACTTCCCTGACTGTCTCCAATTTGGGGGACAGCAGTTTGTTCTAAGTCCACCCCTTTCTTAAGCATCAAAGAAGACTGGAGATTTTTCAGTCAGTTTAGCTTTTTGTTAGGAGGAGTGTTGATTTCCAAAGCTCCTTACATGTGGGACCTGAAACCAGAAGTCCTATACTTCTTATTTTGCTAAAATAAGAACCTACTAAATTGATAATTTCATAACTTGAAACTTTTTCAGTTATATTACAGACCTGTTTCTTATCAGTAAATACTCTCTGAGAGAATTTTTATTGGTGACAGTATCTTTTTCACAGTGCAGATTTTTATCTAGTCCCTTATTGCTTAAACTGCTTCCAATTTTCTGCAGTATAAACAGTGATTCTGTGAAGGTTCATGGAGATAAATCTTTTTGTATAGTCATGATTATGTCCTCAGGGTAAATAAAATAGCTCTTCTTAACCTAATACCACAGAGGAATTAGCAGAAAACATCTAGATGCTGCTGTGCTAGAATAATTTACACCCCCTTCTTCTAAAGTGTGTTAAATAAAATGGTTTCCTTGCTCTTTCATCAATTCACAAAATGATCGAGCCAGTTCAAAACAACCTTTCACTGTTCTGGGATGTGAGTGTGTGAGTGTGTGTGTGTGTGTGTGTGTGTGCACATGCGTGTGTGAGAAAGAGAGAGAGACAGAGAGAGACAAAGACAGAGACAGAAAGAAAATGAAACCGTTTATGAAATTGTTAAAGAAATAAAGGCTATTTTTATAGCCTTAGTACTAAGAAAAATCTGGAAATCCCAGATTTTTTTTTGGTTTTATTCTGCAATTTTCATAAGGCAGAACAACACCAGAAAAACCACTCTCTTTCTTAGATGTGGCATGCGGATGTTCCTCTCTAGAGGGCATGTCTTTTTGTTATTCTGTTTCACTGACAGAATTACCTATGTGAAACTGGCAACTTCACTTTTTTTTGGGTAAAATAACCAAATTCTAGCTACTTCCATCTATACTGCCTTTGACTCTTCTTCCTTTTTATCCTGTCAGTGTCCTTTAGCCACAAACCACTAGGAACACACCTGCACTTGAACTATTCGGACTTTTTGTTAGTTGCAATGAAGAGAAGGCACACCATGGAGAACCATGGGCCATCTCAATATGACTATTAGAAAAGACTTACTGTAGGATTTAGGCTTGTTGTTAAGTGATTTGAGGGAGGTTTCAAGAAAGCAGGGTTTTGCTGTAGTTTGCTTGCTGTCAAAAAGCAATTGTAATGTTATGATTTGGTATATTAGTGATCTTTATCCAAAATAAGGTGACCAACTGTCCCAGTATGCTTGAAACTGAAGGGGTTCTTAGGACACAACATGTCAGTGCCCAAACCAGGAAAATTCCCAGGAAAACTGAGAGGAGTAAGTTACCCTAACTAGAGGGCAAGAGAAAAAGAGACGAAGGCTGAAATTGGTAAAGAAGTGATAGCTAGTGACAGAAGCTAGGATTTGGGATGTTTGGTCATTCTTTGTGATTTAGGCAGTGCTCATGTTTTCGCTTGGATTCAGACTTGACTACAAAGTGCTCTCACCCCCGACTTGACCCACCATGGAGGCAGAGTGGCCATGTCTGATGTTGATGTTCTGTGAAATTGTTGATTTCACTAGGACACTGGGCCAGCTCCCAGCCAACACCAAGGTTTTTACACAGTCTTGGGGCGGTTTCTAGCTATCAGGGGCTAGTTTCTTTTTTTCCCCAATTATCTTCTTTGTGGACTTAGGAATACTTTTGGGGTTGACTTAAGAGCTTACAGATGTGATCTAGTTGTTAGAGACTCAGTTTCAGCCACATTGGTCTGTACTCTAATGAGAGGCGTTTGGGCTTTGAAATATTGAGTAATAAAAAAATTATCCTTCACTCTTAATACAACGTTTTTTTCTTCAATAGAAAAACATGTTTTAATGACTAAGACCAAATGCTAAATTACTAAATGTTAAAACAAAAAAAACAAATATCCTTTCCCCTTAAGATTGAAACTCACATTAACATATTTCACTGTTCTAGTGATGCTGCCATAAAGAAAGCCAGTTTTTCGGTATAGAACACACTTTTCACAGAACATATCAACATTTGGATGAATACTGATATTTCACTCTTAAACCAGTGTTGTGCAGAAATACTAGTTTATAAAGTGACATTTCCCAATTTTGCTTTTTTGTTTTTAAAATTAGAAATCTTTTTCACTCTTATGTGGATCCTGAGAAGCTTAACAGAAACCCATGGGGGAGGGGAAGAAAAAAAAAAGAGGTTAGAGTAGGAGAGAGCCAAAGCATAAGAGACTCTTAAAAACTGAGAACAAACTGAGGGTTGATGGGGGTGGGAGGGAGGGGAGGGTGGGTGATGGGTATTGAGGAGGGCACCTTTTGGGATGAGCACTGGGTGTTGTATGGAAACCAATTTGACAATAAATTTCATATATTAAAAAAAATTAGAAATCTTTTTGAAGTATAAATAATTGTTCTCACTTAAAATAAAATAAATTTCCTTACTTACAGTCATTGAAAAGAGATAGTTCCATCTTTTTCAGGTGTGTTAATTTAATGTTAAGAAAAAATATTACATGGTGGTTGGATTTTTTTTTCGGGGGGAACCTTAAACTAGTAGGTGAACATATATAGTTGGTTTAGATTAGTCACTAAGGTTATAATAATACTAGTTAAATTGTGAAGTGTTATTTTAATTATTAACATTGATTCAGTTATTTTCAACTCAGTTCTGTTGTCCCATATATTAATCAAATTGATTGTTTAACAATTAGTCTTTAAAACAATGGAGGGAATAATATGACCTTAACTATATTATAATTGTGATGTAGTTCACATTCATGTACTTTTCTCCAGGTTCTGATGACTACCTTGAGGTCAATATTCCAACAGACCTAAAAGTGGAACATTCTGGGGAAATAAGTAAGAGACAGGAAATTGAAGAATTATCAAAAGCTTCAAGAGATACCATACCACAGGCAATTGTGCTTCCTGCTGAAATTCCATGTGAGGTCAGTAAGAAACTTTGTTATTTAAGTGGCTCTCTTGTTTTCATAACAGAATGTGGGCTCTAAGATAGTTGGGTACTTTGTTCATGGCTGTGTCCTCAGAATCCAAAACACTCTCTGGCCATTAGTAGGTATTTGGTAAATATTTGTTGAATAGTTAAATATTAAAGAATATATGAAAGCTTCATTTTATCAAATGTTATTTGGCACATTGCAAAAGATATATAATTGCTATATATATAAAGCTACTTAAGAATTTTTGATTTCATTTTAACCAGATCAAGGATTTTATTCCTATAATAGTGAAAACATATTCTTGAATAGAATTTGAAAACACTTATTTTCTAATATCACCAGTTTTTCAATTATTAAACATATATTAAAGGCCTGCGTTATTAAGTGGGAATATCGTAAGAGTTGGAAGAGTTGGTCCTTTCAGGAACAGAAGTATAATGGAGCAAGGAATGTAGTGTGGACTTCTGAGAAGGTGACTATATGAATACATGTCTTCCTGCTAAGTCTTCATTGAAATGGACTACTAAAATAAGCACACTGGTAGAGCTTGGCCTGAATCTGTATCTCCATAATCTCCAGACAGTGACCCTCAGTGTCTGTGTTGTCCTTCAGTGGGACAAGCCAAAGACACTCCTGAGCCTTAGGAGTTGCATGAAAGGATCCTTCTGGTAGAAGCCAGTAGATGTATGCCACTCAATGACAGGGGTTGCGATTGTCTGCTAGGAGTGTCTTTAGGAAGAGAACCCCCAATCTTGTTGGTATTAGCAGTCTTGGGGGCAGCCGAATTTTCTGTGCAATTGGGCAAAATTTAATCCCTTCACCCCTAGACCCGTTACTTAAGCAGAAGAATCATTGTTTTAAGCGATTATGCTGTTCATTCCAGAGAAACAACAACTTCTTTGACACTACCTTAGAGACTCCAGGAATTGAATCGTTCAAGTTTGAGGGAACCAACACATGTAACCAGGCAAAGAAAAATTACAACTCGCTTAAAGGAATCAGGAACTTGAGGGAGGACAGGCTGAACAATCAGAACCTGTGGCTCCGAGTGAGTCAGAAACAGTGGAAGAGACAGAAATAAATATAAAAAACTGTAATAAACAGAAATGAGAATTATTCTCAGGGAGGTAAAATCAACACAAAAAAGAAAAAAAAACCTCTGGAACTAAACATTGCTCACTGAGAATTATGCAGTGTGTCTTAATAGCTGCTTTGAAAAATACATACAACAGTAAATTTGTTTTAATTTTTTTAATGTTTATTTCTTTTTGAGAGAGAGCAAGACAGAGTGTGAGGGGGGGAGGAGCAGAGAGAGGGAGACACAGAATCTGAAACGGGCTTCAGGCTCTGAGCTGTCAGCACAGGGCCTGATGCAGGGCTCCAATTCCCAAACCGCGGGATCATGATCTGAGTTGAGGTCGGACACTTAACCGACACCCAGGTGCCCCAAGTAAATTTTGAATAATATGAAACCTTCCCCATTATTAAATTTGCAGAGAAATTGAAATCTAAAAATTAAACCCCACTGCCCTCCAGGCTGCAATAGCTCAGGTAGATGGTTGGGTAGATTCAGGGTACTTTCAAAAGCAGGATCATGGGCTGTCTTTTATTGACATGGGTACAATTCTTTCAGACTTTCTGAAGTTAAATTATTTCAAAGCTCACTTAGGTACCCCACATTGTAAGGAATCTTAAGAACTGAAAGGTCATACGAGATTACTTTAGCACCAGCCCCACACACTAAAGAATTCAAAATAAACTAATTCCCAGACAAAAAACAGTTGTCCCAGCCAAAATCTTGTGCTCTCAGAACCTAGATCTTAGTACAATCTGAGTCCATGTAACAATGGCCAAGTACCAAAGGAAAGATCATTTGTATCCAAATGAGTGAAAATCATGTTTCAGATTTGCCAGGGTAACTTTCAGTCAATGCTGGTTGTCTGAAAGCACAACCTGTGAACTTACTCATTTCTGAGACATCTTCCAGTCGGTGGGTGAGTGGAGACAACGGAATATATGGCCTCCTCCCAGTAAGTGATACTTGAGACTTTGCCACCATCTTACAAAAGTTAGGGGGTGCCTGCGTGGCTCACTTGATTGAGCATCCGACTTCGGTTGGCTCAGGTCATGATTTCCCAGATCGTGAGTTCGAGCCCCACATTGGGCCCACCGCTGTCAACGCACAACCTGCTTTGGATCCTCTGTCACGCTCTCTCTCTGCCCCTCCCCACTTGTACACTCTCTCCCTCTCAGAAATAAAATAAACATTACAAAAGCTAGAAATTTACAGTGCTAAATTGCCAGTCACCAGGTCTTTTTGGAAACATGCCTTTTTCACACCCAGCACCTTTGAAATCTACAAAGTGCCCTTCTAGTTTTGGGTTTCCAGTATGCCAGCACTGAGTTGAGCAATTCTATGTAGTGGCATAATCTTCATTCTCTTTGACTAAGCGGGGGGGTGGGGGTAAGGGGTAAGGTCCCTCCTGCTGCTGCTTCTTGCTGTAAAATTAATTCGGTCTGTGGACTTGCCTCGTAGAGGTTCCCTCCCTGTTCCCTCACCTGTGCTGGAGAATCAGCTTTAGTAGATTGTTCAACTGAGGCAGCAGGTAATGCTGCTGCTACTTTTGACCCCAGGAGCATGGGAGTGTTGATCCCTCTGCCTATTCGTCATTCCAAGCATTGTTCCTTTCTATGGATTTTAGATTTCCTAAGCCTTGAAAATCTTGTGCCAGTCTAAAAACAGCAGAAAATACATTTTCTTCAACATTGTTTCTCATGTGGTAGTGAAGATAGGCCTCCAGTGTTCTGTTTATGTAAGTTATTCCCTGTCTCTTTGAGAAATACCTTGGTAGGTCTTAAAGGTGCAAATCTACTTAATTTGGCTTCTTCTTTTGCCTTTTCTAGGATTAGCATTCTGTGCTATATTTTAGTATTTTTATTTATTTATTTATTTTGTTATGAGCCAACACATTTGTTTTTCTAGCATATTCCTCTTGATTTTATCTTGTGGAGTAATTGATCGTGAGAGATACAATGTCCAAGTTCTAAGCCTGTCAGACACTTTCATTGTATAAAAGAGTCTTATCCAACTTTATGTCCCCAATGAGAAATCCACCTGGGAGGCATTCTTCCATTGTAATAACATATAAACTAGAACTGGACCTGGCCTATTATTTGTTAGCTTCTCCACCCTATGCTGTGTATTACTACAAAGTCCAAATTTCATTAATTCCTCAGACAAACTCCCTCAGAGCAGTGGTTCTCATCTGGGAATGATTTTGCTCCCCCTGCCCCCCGAAGGGATTTGACAAAGCCTGCAGACAATTTTGGTTGTCATCCTGGGGGGATTGCTACTGGCATCTAGGGGTGGTCCCCACCACAATGACTTCTCTGGTCCCAAACCGTCAATAGTGCCAACGTTAAATCCTGTCTCCAAGGACAGGAGATACATTTATGGCCCTTACAGTAATAAACTGCCTTCACATCACCTAATAATGGCATCAAGAATTAGTGCTCCCCTTCAGAGGCTTTTCTGCAATCCGCTCAGTTGTTCTGTAATCACTCGTTAGAGCTGCACAATCTGTAAGCAGTGACTCTTGTCCCTCTTTTTTATGGATTTTACCTGAAGCCTTAAGAGGGAGCCTCTAAATGTTTTCCTCAGTGGGCCCTCTTGGAAAGTACTGTCACTTGCCCTCTGATGCCTCCTGCCTCTTCAGTTACCTCCGCAAGCCTCAGTCATAGGTTCAGCAATGGCTTCGTTATTTCCCCTTCACGAGCTCTATCCTAAAAAGTGGTTCGGAATGAGCTTATCTTCTTTATCTTGTTTTATCTGCATAGACAGGCTTTCAATCTGTTTTCCCTTCCTTTTGGTAGAATTTGTCTACTGCAATCTCAGCTTTTCTCCCCCCAGAATCTCTTACTTCCTTGAGTATAATTAACTGATATTTCTTAATTTTTATGTTATTCTCCCACTGCTGCTTTTCTAATGATAAGACTGAAATTGTTTTAAAACCAGTCCAGTCACTTGTTGATCTCAGGAGCAAATATAATCTTCAAGTTATAGTATAACATTGAAAGGCCTTTTAAGTGGCTTTAAATCAACATTTGGATCTATATTAATTTCACTGAAGTGTCTTTTTATCCAAATCCTAGAACGTGGCACATTCCCTCACAAAGACCTTCATTTTATTTGACCTGTTCCTTGACATACCTCTGTAGCTACCACTGTAATGTGAGTCTCCAAACCCACAGTGCAGACCTGATTATGTAGCCAATAAATCTAGAGAAATCCTTAGACTATATGGAGAGGTGTGATTCTGAGGGGCCCATGGGAAAGTCACAAAGATCTCAGAGATGACCTCCTATGCATTCATTCCTTGGCCCAAGATAGGGTTTAAAATAATATACAGAAGCTAATGGCACTTCCCACTTAATTTCTCATACCAAATCACACACTAGTTCTTGGTAATCAACCTTAAAGTCTGATCCTGTGACTTCACTGAAAAGTACAGGAAAAGTTGCAAAAGACTATTGTGTGTATCAATGCCGAAAGGCTTATGTTGTAAGGTGCCACCCCTTTTGGTGGTAAGGTTTTACAGTGACCGAAAGAGGTCTTTACCTTTAACCAAGTGGCTCTCAAACTAAGCTGCGGACGGCGGTTATTGGGGGAGGTTTAAAAAAAAAAAAACGTGCCTAAATCCTACCCCCAGAGATTTGGATATAAATGGTCTGGTTTATGGCCTGGACACTGACAGTTTTAAAAGCTGCCCAGGTGATGCTGAAGGTGAGAATTAACAGCCAAATTTGGAACCATTGCCATAACCTAATCCTTGCTGTGCTGTCATGGGTCAGATAGAGGTCAGCTACAGGAGCCTGCACAGTCCTGGCTTAATAAAACACATGCAACTGTGCTCATTAAACTGGTGCCTATGAAAGCAGTCGTGAATATATGAAAAGAACCATTGGTCTGTGTAAAAAAGTCATGGTAAGCTGATATGATGATCCACTAGGGTAAAAATCCTTTGTTGCCTGTGCGTGATATATCATATAAGCCTAAAGACACCAACCCTAGGAGACCCGGAAACTTCACCCTTTATGTGTTCTATTATAGACCAAGTTTTAGCCCCTTTGTTTAGGTCTCAAGGTTTTGTGACCAATGCCACAAAACTTTAGGCTTTGGAAGGGATAATTATCATAATTCTCTCTGTCCCTGAATGTTCAGCGCCAAACAGGGGATAAACAGATGAGTCAGAAAGATTGAAAGCAAAACAGCAGCTTTATAACTGATAAAGCCAAATTTACGATCCTTTGAGTATTTTCTCCAATGGATTAAGTGTACCCACATAATTAGATTTTTAGTTAAGATGTTCATAATAGTTAAGGACAAGGCTGGACAATGCAGGCCTTCCCTCCTAGAGCAGGCCACTTTCTCCGTGGACATGCAGCAAACAGCTGAAACTGGGAGTCCTGAGGGATGTAAGGAATGGAGCTGGGTGTGTTCAATATTAAAATGTCACATTTTAACAGACTTATTCCATCTTCATTTTAAAAATATGTACAGATTGTCTCTTATGTACATAATTTTTGCAAGATGCCACAATGATATGAAAAAATAAAAATACTTTCAGGATATTGAAACTCTAGCTGGGAAGCCAACACACAGACAGGAAGAACTAATGAAGAGCAGGGGGCGTGACTTCGAGAAGGTCGAATGAGGAGTGTGAATGTGAAACGCTCCATGATTCCCTTAGAAGTTGCTGTGGGCTGCAGTTGTAGGGAGGGTTTATGAAGCTTGTGAAACCCCGAGTCAGGCCTTGTGGGAGAGGAGAAGAGAAGTGGGGAGATGGAGGGAGAGTAGGAACGAAATGGCACGCCAACATTAGGTACAAACAGGCCTGGTGCAAAATGAAAGTGTAGGGGCCCTTGTTCAAATTAGTAAGCGCTTTAAGGCAGTGACAGCAGAACATTAAAGCAAGTGCAGGGCCTTCTAAGTGCACGGCCAGTGCAACAGTCCAGGTCATACACCTGTGAAGCTGGCCTTGGGTACAAATGAAGATGTGAGTCCCTCATTTGGGGTGGTCAGTATGCTTGTCTTTCCTTTAGAACTTTTCTCTGGAAAAGGTTGAAAGGTGGAGTCCTGCCCTCTATTAAGGAGGGAATCTGATGCATTAAGAAGCAGCCTGTGTGAGCACTCATGAATGAGAATGGGTGTGAGCACTCATTAGAATGAGAATGAGAATAATACACTGGGAGAAGATGCTGAGGCAAACTAACTTTGGAAGGGGAGAGGCCAAAGTTGAATAAGCCACAGTGGAAACTTGAAAGGGAGCTCTGAAGAACTTTGATGCAGAGGATCTTGGGGATCGGGGCCAAAATAAATAAGAAGTCATGAAAGGTTTGGTGACAGGTGTGAGCAACAGAGGAACTAAAAAACTGAGCTAGACAGGAGGCCCCGTGAAGAGGAGGTGGTAGATGAGACAAACAGGAGGAGCTCACCTTCCTGACCTCGGGGGTCACATGAGGCAGTGCTTCAGTGTGGCATAGGGAAGAATACAGGGAGGCATTCTTGACATGCGGGATGTGTGAGGCCAAGAATGTGTGTCCTGTGGAATAGTGGCATCTTTTCTCCATTTGCAATGCAATTGATGAGGAGAAATTTAGTTTAAAATATCCTGCAGACAAATATTGGGGAGCACCGGACTCCGGTGAAAAAATGGCCGCAGTGGAAGTATGTAGGCTGAACCAATTCTGTGGCATCAACCTTTTTTTTAAGTTTGTTTATTTATTTTGAGGGGGGGGAGGGGCAGAGAGAGAGAGACAGAGACAGAGACAGAGAGAGAGAGAGACAGAGAGAGAGAGAGAATCCCAAGCTCCACACTGTCAACCTAGAGCCCGATATGGGGCTCAAACTCTGAAACCATAAGATCCTGAAGTGAGCGAAATGAAGGATAGGGCGCTTCACCAGCTGAGCCACCCAGGCGCCCCACATTAATATATTTGTAGAAAGTCTTTGGTACAGAGCGTTAAAGTTGTAAGTTTTATCAGCAGGTGATTTATGCATACACAGATAACTTTTAAATAAGAGAACTTTGAAGTTAATGACTTTTGGGTAAACACAATTTTATAAGAGTATATAAATGAGGTTTCTGTTTATTTTGCGAGGGACTGAAATTTAGTTTGACTTTGAGGAAAGCATTTGGAAGGTGATACCTGAGATAAACATAAAAATGATATTTCATTTTAGTTATTCTGAAGGGTCAAAGAGCACAGTGTAAAGGAGAGTACAGATTGTGATTTAGATAGTTCTGATTAATCTTCAGAATGTAACTCTCTGTATTAGCTACCCTGTTCTTAAAAGAAAACTAATAGCCTTCCATTTTGGTTTCAGTGTGTATATGTGTGTATGTATGTTTTGGTTAGGATTAAAGGAAATATCTTTATATTAAAAGTGCTTAACATAATTCCTAGCATAAAATAGATATTCAGCAAATATTTATTCCTTCTTTTTCTCTGTATTAATGTCAATCTTTTTATCCCTAATTATTTTTCCTGGCTTTTTCCCCAGAATGGTTTTCAATAACTCCTTTTGACTTACATCCATAGATTTAGCTTTCGACATTAATAAAATCTTGAAACTTTTAGATTTATAACCTTCAGTCATTTCAGTAACCTTCATAGATACTCATCACACATAAAGAGTAACCAGAGAATCTCTATTAGGTAAGATTTAAAACTATTGGATATTTAAAACATTGGACATTAAAACTCATACTTAAAATGTTAAGAGATCTTACAGCTATACCTATTCAGTCCTGTCATTTATAGGTGAATATACTAAGTTCTGGAAAGGCAAAGGAAAAGGATTCAGGGGGGAAAAAAAAGCTTTGGTTAGCAAATGACGGCTCCCTGGAGGTCTGTAGGTGATGCTCCTTACTCTGAGATAGGGATCCTCTTGGACAGGGAAGAGTCAAGGCCAAAAGGAAGCAACTGTGTCCTCACTTTTTTCAGTTGCAAAAGATGGGGTTGGGGAAAAAGTTGAGAATTCAATAGACACCAAGTTGATAAAATTAAAATGTGGTGAGAGTCACATTTACATATTTTATTTCCGACTATGTTTGAAAAGATAGGACATGATAGAAAACATAATTATCCTGTGCAGACTTTGTTGTTATTAAATATAGTGGGTTCTTTGGTTAATGTAAACTTTTTCAAGGTCCTCATTGGGTTACATGTTTTATCTTATAGAATCCTGGTGAAATATTTATTATTTTGAGAGATGAAGTCATTGGTGATACTGTGGAGGTTGAATTTACATCAAATAGCAAATGTGTTAGAACACAGCCAACCCGTTGGAATAAGACAGTCTGGTGTATGGAAGCTTTAGGTAAGAAATTTTTTTATGCATTAATAAATATAGAACATCATCCTGAGTTTCTTTCAATAAATTAATGATAAATGGTTTCACTTCCTTACAGAAACTAATATTGTTCTGCAGGTGTTTCCTGTGTTTAGCTTTCACATACCCGAGGTTGTTATTATTAATCTGGATTCCCAAAAGTATGAATGTGTAAATTATGAGAAATTAGCTTGTGTACCATGTGGTGAAATGACCGTCAGCAATATCACATATTTTTAAATATGTCAGCAGAGAGCACTTTAATATACATCAGCCATTAAATATGGAACTAAAATTGTTTGCTTTATTATAATAGGATTAATGAACCCTTGGACTGTCGTTCATGAACTTTTTACTTTTTTTTGCCATTCTTTTTCACTATTTATCATCATGGTCCCATTTCTATATACAATCCTCCATCTTTTCCTTATTTAATTTATGAGGTTTACCATTTTATTATCCACCTTTGCTTGCAGCATGATAAATTGTATCAGATTTAAAATTCCAGATGGAGTAGCCACACCTGCCACAATATTGTACTTAAATCAAAGTTTAATAGATTCATTTCTGAATGTTTTGATACGAATGTAGGACTACTTTGTTTTTGAATTTAAGATATCTTTTTACAATCAGAGAATAAAATTAACTTATAAAACTTCATAAATATGAACTTTGTAAAATATGTTAAAGTAGAAAAGTATATACAATCTTATTATGAACCTGGAAATGTAGTAAAAATATTTAAAATTAAATACTGTGTCAAATACATCCTGAACTTTTTTTTTTCCTTTTGGAATGTAGCTATTATGAAGCCCATTTATAGAGCACTTACAAACCTTTTCTATTGTGCTATGCAAAGCATGTCCCCTCTATGGATTTCCTTGCACAGCCTAGGTGAGAGTTGAATTATAGAAAGGAAGGCCTATACACCAAGCATTTATAAACGTTTCAGACATGGTTCCTGTGATGGATGAAGGTGTGCAGAAGTGAGATGAGAAAAAACTTTGTCTCTTCTCTTTCTCTTCCAAAGCCCCCTACTTCCTTATGCCACGTTTTAAAATGATTTAATTAACATTAATTTCTAACTCATTAGTTTTCGAGTTTAAACGAAATCTAGTTAGACTAAAATCGCTACCGAAAAATCAATATTGCAAATTAAGAAGTACTTAGATAGTATTTCCCAAATAGCAAATCAAAGTGTCATATAAAATTATTCACATTAAGATTATATATTCAGTTTACCTAGCACTAAGAGCAGTGCAAAGAATAAATTATGTCAAAATTCAAATGTTTTTCAGAAAAGCAGAAACCTAATAGTCTATATCTTCCAAGATACCAGCCCATAATACTGTCCATGTAGTTGAACAGCAAATTTGTAGTAAAAAACAAATACAACACTATTTACCAGTTACGCTATTTAACCTCTCCAATTCTTATTTTCAATTAGTATGTTTTATAAATTAATAGGATTTTTTTTCTTTTACCAAAGGTAGCAATAAATAGGATGGTTCCATGAATGTGTATGGAAATATGGATGGGACATACCTCAGCAGAAATGGCCCAGAGTCTTGTTTTTTTTCTGCCTCATGCCACTGTTTCTTAACATTTTTTTTAACCCTAGCAAGAACTACATTTTACATCACAACTCAGTACATATTCAGAAATACATACTTCAAACAGAGGTTTTAAAAGTTGTCATTAGATGGGCGCCTGGGTGGCTCAGTCAGTTAAGCGTCTGACTTCAGCTCAGGTCGCGATCTCAGGGTCTGTGAGTTCAAGCCCTATGTCAGGCTCTGTGCTGACAGTTCAGAGGCTGGAGCCTGCTTTGGATTCTGTGTCTCCCTCTCCCTCTGCCCCTCCCCTGCTCACACTCTGAATCTCTGACTTTCAATAATAAATGAACATTAAAAAAATTTTTTTTAAATAAATAAATTAAAGTGGTTATTAGAGTAATGGTTTCAGCCCTGACATATGAAGAACTTGGAAATTGTCACTCCTTTTCCTACCGTAAGAAAAAGCTAAACAAACTGAAAATCAGTGACTTTTCTTGAACTCGTCAGAGAACTAAGGTTGCAGGGGGAACCACTTTCCCAAAATCTGAAGGAGACAGTAAATCAAGAGAGTGACACCCAAGATCTGCTTGGCTGGAGCAAAAGTCACTGGAGCCATAAACTGGTCGGCACATTTAAATAGTAATTTTGATGAATTGCTGGGGGTGGAGTGTGGACTGGCTCAAGAGTATGAAACTCCTGGTGGCTACAGTCTTAAGAAGCACCCGTAATTGTGGGGGATTCCCTTCCAGGAACCCCACCACCACCAGGTTCACATAGGAAGACCTGGGGAAGATCTTCTAGAGGCTCTGACAGCTCTGAAGGAGAATAATCATGGTGAACCACTCCAGTCTATTCTCCATAACAAAGGCCTACTCTCTAGGGGAAACCACTTTACCAGTGTCTTATCCCCACTGAGGAAGGACATCTATCCCATTGTACCCCCTGTAGCTTTTCTATCTCACTTAGGGTGGGGAAGGAAAACTCTGCCACAGCAGAAATACTTGTGAAGGTCAGAGCCTAGAGACACCAGCCCACTTAAAGACCAAGACTTCATCGCAAGATTAGAATGCTTCCGACTGCCCCCAACCTGACCACCACCACAAAGGGGTTTCAGTATAATGGAGATGGTTCCAGTTAGAAGTACTGCAAGATGCAGGATCTTTCTGAGGAGGAGTAGTTAGGGAAGCACAAGGTCAAAAAGAAAGACAACAACCAGGATAATAGAGGACTTTGAAGCCTCTGGCATACAGCTATAATAGACATGAAATATAACCCACCTTCCAGCCATATTTTTATAGTCTTCACTGCATGCTCACCTCCTCAGTTCTTATACCCAACACACCATGTCTGGGTTTCAACAAGAAATTACAAGACATGCCAAAAAGTAAGAAAAAAAAACATAGTCTAAAGAAATAAAGCAAATATTAGGCCAGGCTTAGATGTGACATGGATGATGGATTTTGGAGTAATCAGACAGAGAATTTTAAATAACTATGATTAATATGTTAAGGATTATATTGCAAAAGTGAACAACATGCAAGAGCATAGGGGTAATGTAAATAGATAGAAATTCTATTTCTTTTCGTTTACTTCATTGCTAGTCAAAACCAAATTAATTGACGTCGTGAATTAAATGGTAATTCACCATTCATAAAGTGGGTCATAGGCCACAGGTGGATAAACTATGCTTTGTAGCTGTGCTGGCCAATATGGTAGCCACTAGCCACAACTAGTTATATAAACTTTATTACAATTAAATGAAATCTAAAATGAATTCCCTCAGTTGCACTACCCATAGTTCAAGTGCTTCATTAGAACATATCCATCCTCTTAGAAAGTTCCATTGAACAGCACTGAACAGCACAGTACAATTGAATTCTTTTTTCCCTACACCAATTATAAAAGAAGAGAAAGTGTCCAGCATGCTCTTAAAGGCTAGTGATTTGTCCAGAATCTTCAGTGGCCAAGGAGCTGTTTTTATTTTGTGTTGAGCCATTTACTGGGTAACTTTAGACAATTCTCAGTTGTGCCTCAGTTGCCTTGTTGATAAAATAACTGCTCTAATTACATTCCAAATACTCACTTATAGTACATTTGGAAATAAGGGAGATATGATGTAAGACAACAAACACTTAAACACACATCCAACTGAGGAATAAGGTGTCAATCTCTCCCTCTAGCAATTCCCTTAAACATAAGGAGTGGCTTTTCTGGAATAACTCACCCTCAGCTTCTGGATAGAGTGTGATAAAACATTTGAAAATTTAAGGGAACCATCTTTCTCTCTAAGTATTGTATTCTTCATATTATACTCTTCTTCTAGTCCTCTGTTTATATCCCTTGATATGAAAGCCACCAGATCTGTTTGTTTCCCCCTCACCCTTGAGGAATCATGTTCAACGGAGCTCCTAATTCTATATCATCTCATATATATAATCCCTGAACTATTGGTGATTTCCAGAGGCAGGAAAGATCTCAATCAGTATCCCACACCATCTAATAAGAGTCTATACAGATTTAAGTCTCTAAAATTTTTTTCCTTTACTTCTTTGAATACCAAGTTAAGACGGAAGGATCTAAAAGTAAAGTGGAAACACACCAGGGATCCTTCCCCATTATTGATGTATCAAGTTCAGAGATGGTGTCCATCTTTCCAGTCTCTTTCCAGTGTAGAAAAATGGCTCATGTGATTTGATTTCTGATCCCCTGGTTCATGATTCAGTCAGTCGTGTGGCTCAAAATGTGGTTTGTTCTCCATAAATATTCTCTTGTGTAATACCCAGAGCTTCATGTACTGAATCTGGCTGGTATTGAGGGCTGGTATGGCAGCTTGACAATATTGTCCCAGAGCAGACTTATTTCTAGTCAACATTCCATAGTCCCTAGAGTATAGCCATAATCATCATGAAGTAAGATGACTTCTACGGCCCTTACTGTCACTCTCAAATTTTGAGCAATCTGATAAAGCAGTGGTGTGCTAACACCATCTCATATTGGATTCAAAAGCCAATTCTGTGCATCTCTTCTCTACTTCATATTCGGTGACATTATCTTGACTATTAGTCTTCCTCGGCTGCCATGGTAAAATACCACCCACTGGGTGGCTTAAACAACAGAAATTTATTTCTGGAGGCTGGAAACCTAAGCTCAAGGGGCAAAAATTTGGGTTTCTGGCAAGACCTCTTTTCATAGCTTGTAGTTGGCTACCTTCTTGCTCTGTCCTCATATGGCCTTTCCTCTGTGCACAGGCACTTCTGGTGTCTCTTCCTCTTCTTATAAGGAGACCAGCCCTATCAGATAAGGGCCATGCCCTTATGACCTCAATTTAACCTTAATTATCTTATTAAAGGCCTTATTTCTAAATACCTTGGGAGTTAGGGCTTCAACATATGAATTGAGGGATTGGGGGACACAATTCAGTCCATCACACTTTGGTTACTTGAAATCAGCCATGGTGGAAGTATATACACCACAGAAATTGGCAAAAACCATAAATCAGGGTTTTTTAATTTCTTTTTGGAGAGTCAGTGTATCAACACAGCACTGGGATAAAGAAGACCTCATTAAATAAAGGAGCTTTCTGTAAGACACATATGCTTTTATCACATTGTTCAGAAGTTAATCCCAAAGTCACATCTAGCTGAAAGGAAAAATAGAAAATCTAGTCTTTTTAGTTGGATAGCAATGTGCCCAGCAAGAAAAAAAAAATCAGGATTCTGTTTCTAAAAGGAAGAGAATAAATAGACTTTGAGATAGGCAACTAGAATTCTCTTTTAGAGAATGGTACCTCTTAAAACCAACGATTATCCTTCCTTTGGATACTTCCTCTTAGTCATTTTAAGAGTGTGTGTGTGTGTGTGTGTGTGTGTGTGTGTGTGTGTGAGAGAGAGAGAGAGAGAGAGAGAGAGAGAGAGAGAGAAATAATACTCTGAACACTAAGGCATGTCACATACTCCGAGACCTACCTGCAGTGCTCAGAACTCTCAGATCTTTCACCACCCAACCCAACCCTTTGCCTTATTAATGTTCTTTTTATATGTATATTTCTTTCTAACTTGGTAGCAATTCAGAAAAAAGAAAATTATGTTAAAGTACAAATATGCTAACCAGTGAAGAAATCTTAAGTGCTCTTTTTCTAAATGGCATCTTTCCCTTCTGACACACTTGCACATCTTAACCTGATTTTTTTATTTGAGAAAATATCCTCTAATTTTGTGTTCTTTTTTCCTTTCAGCTTAATAACTTCATACACTTCTAATTACTTCATTTTCTAAAAGACACACCTTTCTAATGGTATCCACAGGTTTGTCACTGACAGGAACTGTTTTGTGCTAAAGGAATTTGAAGTTACTCAGGGACTTGAATTAGTCTCAGCTTATGCCAGAAGTTATAAAAATACATGCGACGTCTTTAAACTAGAAATATTAACTAATGTTTACTCAGAAGGAAGAGGTATTCCTCTGGTACCTGCAGGTCAGCCAGAAAAATATTTTACACAGCAGGGGGACAACCAATTAAAAGTTGAGAGGAATGTAAAAATATCTACAAAGATACTGAATGTCTTTATTAATTAACTATTAACTATTCTGGTTAACATAAATTATAACTTCATAATTCATTAAAAGAGCATGAAAAATACTTTAAGATGTGCCAAATATTACACTGAACCTGCTTAGAAAAATAACAACAATTGATAAGAAATTTTTCTAAGTACCATAATTGAGGGGGACAATTTTAACATATATTAAATATACCAATATTTAGGCAGACCAAAGTTTTAAAGCCACCGATATTTATTTACGAGTAGTGTTCTGGGGCGCCTGGGTGGCTAGGTCGGTTAAGCATCCGACTTCGGCTTAGGTCATGATCTCGAGGTCTGTGAGTTCGAGCCCTGCGTCAGGCTCTGTGCTGACAGCTCAGAGCCTGGAGCCTGCTTCAGATTCTGTCTCCCTCTCTCTCTGCCCCTCCCCCACTTGCGCTCTGCCTCTCAAAAATGAATAAATGTTAAAAAAAATTTTAATGAAAAAATAAAAAAAATTAAATAGTGTTCTAATCAAAAGAAATCCATATTGATCTCAGTTCCCATAGAAACATTAGGTAGGTTCATTTAAGGTTTACCATGTGATAAAAGGCAAAAATTGGTTCATAAAGGAACACAGCTTCTCAGGCAATGGAAATACAGAAAGAAAATCTCTTAAATTGTTGGATTTGTGAAATATGTATTTTTATGGAATTAGTGAATGTAGTTCTGACTATTCAAAAATACTTTATATTTTCCATAAATTGCTTCAGTCCCTCATCTGGAAGGACAGACCACTTAAATCAAAGAGACAGTGCAGGTTGACAAAGACTCTTGAATGACAAGATGTGAAATTTGAATAGAATTCCTTTTTTTACCATTGCTCCTTTTTAAGTTTGCTTTCTTGTTTATCTATGTTTGATATGAGCAAGGAGTTCCATCTTCTTCCACTATAAGCCTTTTTCTCCTCTTCACAGCTGACTCCAGTACCCTCACTTAGTTTGGTGATCTGTGACCTATATTAAATGTATTAAATGTTACTTCCCTACTTTAGCCTAAATAGCAAACAGCAGGATTCACTTTCCTTCTCTTCTGAGTCCTTAAATTAATTGCCTGTATTTTTATTAAAGAGCTGTAAAATGTAGATATCATAATGACTAGAGTCAAAGTAAAATAATGCTCAGGTGGTACAGGGTGCTATTGACGAAAGGCCAATTCAATAACACATATTTAGGGAAGGCCTCCCAATCAGATGAATCCATAGGAATCCTCTAAGGTCTTGATTTAATAACTGACATTCAATAGGTAAGAAAATAGATAAGCAAAGACAGTACTTCAAAGGACATCTATCTCTTGGGAAGATTATTCTAAAATCAATAGAACTAATGGTACAAGATATCAAGAATAAATCAGTTCATTTGCTTTCATGTTAGAGTTTAAAGAAATTAGAATATTTTAAGTATCCTATATCAAAGGACTACCAAGCAAATCTTCTTATCATGTATTTCTCATGATTCATCACTTGACTTTCTTTCAGAAGGTTAACACGCCATTGTAAACTAATCTTTTTTTCTGAGTGACAAAATCCGTATCTTCTTTACAAATCATCCTCCTGAAATCTACCAAAATTGATTTCATTCGACTTCAGTAACTCCAGAACCCTCTTTACCATATGTGGGCAACTTCAGCTGATGAGATATATGTTATCACTTTCAGGTTTTGTTGCATTTTCTCTTACATTATCTACTGGATGGATACTTACTTTGGGAAGAGAGGACTTTTAAATTTTTTTCAACGTTTTTAATTTATTTTTGGGACAGAGAGAGACAGAGCATGAACGGGGGAGGGGCAGAGAGAGAGGGAGACACAGAATCGGAAACAGGCTCCAGGCTCCGAGCCATCAGCCCAGAGCCTGATGCGGGGCTCGAACTCACGGACCACGAGATCGTGACCTGGCTGAAGTCGGACACTCAACCGACTGCGCCACCCAGGCACCCCAAGAGAGGACTTTTATACACATAGTTTCTTTGTAATACAAGTGAGGTGTCTAGTCAAGCAATATGGGAAGAGAATATTACAGCCTCTTGATCTAGTTAAGCTTAAGATTGCTTTTGTTGGCTTTAAATCTCTCTGAGCAAAATTGTAAGAGGCCCTTTAATCTCTTCAGGAGATAAAGTAAAATTAATGCTTAAACCTTAGAAACTTTTAAATATTCAAAACCTTATCAGGTGGCTAAGGTTAGAGAATAGGCATTTTTGGTCTTGTACTTAATAGCTTATTTTCCAAACCCCAAATGTCTGGGTGACAATTTTCCAGGACTATTTGGGAAATATCTCCATGACAGATAGAGTTTTTAAAGTATGTTCTATAAATAGATAAAGGCTTAATTTTGTTTACTTTTTTTATAATAAAATAACTTTATTTACTGAAATGATTATTTATTGGTACTCTTTTCTAGTGAGCCCAACATTCTTAGGAAACTTTAGCTGTGTTGGTATGTTAATGCAGAATTCACAAGGCAGTATATCAGTCACTTTAACAACTTGTCCACAAAAAGCGTTTTGATGAATGTGTAGTATAAATAGTACTTAAATAACAGGATATTAAACCTTGTTGCCTTCCCAAAGGTTTTTTTGTTTTTTTACCATAACCACTTGCATAAAAGTTCTATAGTTTCAATTGATTCTACCCTTTCTCCTTCCAAATACAATTTTGAGAAATTTGTCTGTAATTAATGAGAATTTTTCCATGAGATTATTAACAGATACACAACTTTTAATGAATTGTTGTACCATCCTAAATTCTAAAGTATTATGTAAACATAATTACAGATTACGCCAAAAGAGAGTGTTAGTAGTAGAGAGAAAAGATTTAGGGCTTTGCTTTTACCATAATTTTAGCATGTGTTCAGATTCTATAAGGTTTTATTTAATTAAGTCTAAAATTGTACATTATATTCTGTGGGTACTAAGGATAAAAAGAAAACATTTAGTGTCAGAAGTTAGTAACATTGTTATGAATTCTTTTTTTTAATGTTTATTTTTGACAGAGAGAGACACAGAGCATGAGCGGGGGAGGGGCAGAGAGAGAAGGAGACACAGAATCCGAAGCAGGCTCCAGGCTCTGAGCTGTCAGCACAGAGCCTGACATAGGGCTTGAACTCACAGACCGCAAGATCATGACCTGAGCCAAAGTCGGACGCTCAACTGGCTAAGCCACCCAGGCGCCCTAAATTGTTGTGAATTCTTAAAGATTCCTTCCTATTCTCTGCAAGATGTAATGCTATGATACATGCATTATATACTCAGCTCCTAACTCTTGTTTGCATTTATAAGATTTTCCTGCTGGGTCTGTCAATGTCCATGTCTACTGTGATGGAGTCATTAAGGCCACAACAGAGATTAAGTACTCTACAAGTGCAAAGGCTGTGGAATACCTATTGGGAGTGGCAAGTCCAGGAGATGGTGTGCGCCAGGTAAGTTGATCTTTGCATGAAATTGCTAATAAGCTGAAGGGCCAATGCTGGATAACGGTATGCATGCTTTGGTATAAAGTCTGAATATTGGTTGAATACGAATGAATTATGGCTTGATAGGAAGGGAAGAAACGGACTTCTGTGGTGCAGAGATGCAGATGAATTAGTTTGCTTAACTCAAGTCATTCTAGATAATGTCACCGAGAGACAGGTTGTCCATTACAAACTCACTTTTGTGATGGGCTCACTTTAAATTGTCACAGAGCAGATAAAGAAAGACAGAAGGGTTAGAGCAAACTATTAAGAAATGAATAACCTCTCGATCCAGATCAAGACAGTACAAAACAAAAGTACGATCATCTGATGCTTTGAGGTTAAGGAGTAAGACAAACCAAGAAAGAGAGCATATGGCATTAATCTAAGAATTGTTATTTTCACGTGGAAACTTCCAAGCCCGGTGTATATTTTTCTTAGTTTCATTTATTACTGTTACCTGATAGTGAAAATTACTGCTTTATTTTTTTAATGTTTTTATTAATTTTTGAGACAGAGAGAGACAGAGCATGAGCGGGGAAGGGGCATAGAGAGAGGGAGACACAGAATCTGAAGCAGGCTCCAGGCTTTGAGCTGTCAGCACAGAGCCCGACGCAGGGCTCCAACTCACAGACTGTGAGACTGTGACCTGAGCTGAAGTTGGACGCTTAACTGACTGAGCCACTCAGGCACCCCGAAAATTACTGCTTTAAATTGACAGTGTCTATTAGGAATTCCAGAACTGCTAAAATTTTCAAGGAAGTATGCAAAGAGTCATTTTCAAGCCCCAGGTTCTTTCTCCAGTGTGACAAAGCATTACTGAACAATGAGGATTTGGTGAGGAGTTTCTAGTCTCAAAAGGCCCTGGTTTGAGACATTCTCCAGTGAATGTAGATGCTGCCAATGTCCCCATGGATGTAGAATGGAACAATTGCATTTTGATTCGTCTTAAGCCATTGGTTTAATTTCTGGGTTTTTTTTGTTTGTTTTTTTTTACTTCCCACTTTCAATAGAGAGAAAGCATGTTTAATATGGAACACTTATCCTTTATGTGCTTATCCCATCAAATTTTCAGAGTGAAATAAATGTCATTTTTATAGTACCTGATAATTAGATTATAACCATATTTATCGTCTTGGGTTTTTGGCAGTGAATGGAGAGAGTAAAGGTGGAAAAAGGGGTAACTGAACAGCAAGATCTTCAAAGTTACCGCGGAACACTCTATAGCAAAACCATCAATGATAGTGTGGTTGGCAGATTGTCATGAAGCCTTATTATATGTTTAAACTAGTTTGCAATGGGAGGCTTTGTTATTTACGTGTGACACATTTTTCTGTTAGAACAATGGCAAAGGTAAAAATGTCTTAGAGAAGGACGGGGAGTAAAATACCATTTGTCAAACTGGAGAGTCTGAGGACATTTGATAAAATGTCTATATTGTCATTGCAAAGCAAGAACAAAAGTAATAGCTTGAAATACGGATTGTTTCATTTTATTGTGAAAAGTCTCCCTGTCTTCCACTTTAAAACATCCATTCATTACAAAAGTATTAATAAAAGTGATACATTTCATTATTAATATTTCAGTCAGCATAGAAGTAAAGGAACTCTCCAAACACATTTTTATGTTGGTTTTGCCGTTGGGAGAGGAGAAAACATTTTGTACACAAGAAAATTAAATATGATTTATGACTCTAGGATAGTTTTTCAGAATGCTCTAATATGCCAAGTCATAGATTGTTCTACAGCTTTGAGTGAATAAAAACTGTTCTGCATAGTTTTCAGATAACTGGAAAATACTATTTCCTTTTAACCCTCAGCATCCGAAATGAGAGGTGAGAAAAGATTATGGTTACATTTTAGGATTCTCCTCTTTACCTATTCCTGGTAGCTTAGTGAAAGGAAGGATGCTAGACAGCCACAGCTTGATTCAGGCTTTTCCTATCAGAAGAGAGCCACTTTGAACCTAAGTGAGTACTGAAAGGAAGAATTATTCTATCTTGGTGACAGCAGACCACAGCATGGTAAGAAGAGACACTGAAAGATTAAGTTTAATCTATACAACTTAAGACCGCCTTATGAGTTTTGCTACTGTCATCAGGGGACCTAGACCTGTTGTGGAATTTGGATCAAACAAATTCTGAGTTAGAGATTTCGGACTGGACTGAAGTGTACTATCCCAGGCCTGAAGGAAGGACAAGGCTGCAATTCAGTTAGCCTCCATCAAATCTTAGACTAAATATGGCATGGAATTCTCCAGTCCACTGATAACCTGAAAGAAATACAGGGTCATTTCCTTGGTGTGTTTTAGGATTGTTTGGCCTCAAAAGAGGTGGCCTAGTCCACCCTGTGCTTTGCAGGCATTTGGATTTCCCTTTTGACGTTTGGCTTTGTTCCCAAGGAGATCATATTTTTTTAATTGCACAAAAAGCTTTGCTTTTCCAATCCAGCATAGAACATTACAGTAATTGTTTCTTTCATATGCTCACTACTCTGTCACTAAATTAGGAAATTTGAATATTTTGCAAATAGTCTACTGAACATCTCTATTCAAAGAACAACATACATTGTAATTTTATTCACTGTAGTTATTGTGTATTTGTAAGAACATATACCAGCAGATTTCAGTTTTTTCAGTATCTTACCTACTTAGCCGAAGTGGAATATTGTAAGAAACATCCTGAGTTTTCCTATAAATTTTAATGGCAGATGTGATTTAAGTAATCTTAAAAATTAGTAGTGAGATACTTCCTATAATCATTTAAAAGCTATTAGGCATATAATAATGTGAACACTCTGTGAATTTGAAGAAAGAAATAATAAGAAGAAGTCTGTGAGTTTTATTTTTCAGTAATCCTAGAATTTATAATAGGAGACTTTATATTATCATTTAAAAGCTGTTGGGCATATAGCAAAATGACCATTCTGTGAATTTGAGAAAAGAAATGATAAGGAATTTGATTTACTTAGTTTATTTTTAATGATGTCCATTAAATTTTGAATACTTTACCTAAATCATCTTAGTTATCTAACTGCTTCCTAAATCATTTATCTTTTTTGGATAGATATTAAATCCCAGCACGTAGCCTCATAAAGGTGCAATTTCCAGAGCATTACCCAAAATAACAAGTTGAAGAGAGATCAAATGAAAAAATGAGAAAATCCAAAGCCCACCTTGGGAAGATAATTAGAATTCAAGTGCTAATGTTAGAAATACTAGTAACTCCTATTTAACTGAGATAATTAAAACCTTTGAGATTTTCATCCTATTTACAGAACTGTCTGGGGACAACCATAAAGTTAACTTCGCATAGGAACAACTAGAGACAATGTAAGAAACCAAATTAGGTCAAAATGCTGAAAGAACATAGCAATTATTGATCAAAGTGTTAGCATCGTATTCATTAAAAGAGGTTTTGAAATGATACCACATAACTCTCCTTAGTTGTACTTCTTGTTGGTAAAATATCCTTGTGTTTCATGTGTTGATCACTTTGCATGGGTTGCTTTATATTTATTGAAATCTTATTTTCGTCTTCATGTTAGGTACACTTCATTTCGAGTTTTTATTAAATTGTATATATGATTCAATCTTTGGTTTGCTGCCTGCAAATATTTAATACAGTATGAAGCCAGCTACAGTAGGATGAGGGACACACAGGGAAGACATAGAAAACTCTCATATAATGAGGAATTTCCTAGTTATGAATACTTCTCTTAAAGGTTAGTTTTTTCACAAGGTTAAGTTCAAGTGTTAGCAGGACTCTCCCTTAAAGAATTCTCCGGGAGATTCTTCCCAGGGCCTTTCAGTAATTATTTCTCGGTCCTTGTCTCCCTGGAAAGACTAGTGGACACCTTCCTTCCTCTTTTCATCAGCTCCTGTTGATAAGAGGTGCAAATGCATCTGGTCTCTAAAGTATACTTCACCACAGTGCCAGTGTTCTCTAAGACCTCCTTTGCTTCAGACTTTCAGTGACTCACTGGATAAGGTCCACACTCCCCTGAATGGCACACAAGGCTGCAGAGTCACAAATCTTACTGCCCATCGCCTCTTACCACAGCATACCCTCCATGTCTTCTTAATTCTCTCCATGACTCCTACCATTTTAGCCCCTCAGGATTGCTCGCTCTCAGCACGTATTCTGCTATTCCTCCTCTCCTCCTTCTTTAAGGCATGGACATTGTGTTTTTCATCTTTGCATACCCAGTTACTTTCACACAATTAGTTCCTGACACGAGACACCATGAGACAAAAATGGGAAAACACAAGTACTTGCTTCTTCGTCTAGTGCTCTTTGAAGAAATAAGTGGAGAACTATATGGTAGGACTATAGACGATGAGATGGGGAATGACAACTATCCTCTTGAAATACACTGTTATTTATTTCTCAAATTGAATAAATGAATCTGATACCTACCAAAGCGAAGAACTCTCAGAGGCCCATGATACTAGAAAAATGAAGAATTTGTGCTGTAAGCTTGTCTTCATGTTCTACCTCAGTGTGAAGTATATGTTGCTAATGCCGTTCATTACAGACTTTTAACAGCTATAGGATTCCAGATTCCATGCTTCCTTTCTCTTGGATATTAAGGAAATGTTTGCTACTCAAAAAATGCCCAAGATTTTATCTCTCTTTCAAAAAGCTGCATGTTATTGTTTCTTTTCCTTTCCCAGAACGTGGCATCATAGCATAGGAGAATGCGTTCTAGATGGGGCAGGAGCAGGAGTTAGATTCTTTAACCGAATCAGCAATCACTTCATGAGAGCTCATTTTCCTTGGTGTGAAAGAAATTTCCTCCTGTGTACAATAGAGGAAGCTAGAATATATGATCTTCAAGGCCACTTCCGACTCACGTATTCCATAATCTTATGCCAAGAAAAAAAATACTTAAATTAGGAATTGTGACCACTCTTACCAGAGAATTGACTTGCAAATATGTGTATTCTCCATGTAGCCTTTATTTTGTACTTCTTCCTAGTTTTCCCTGCCAAGAAGGAATTGATTTGAATTTCATGTATCTCTTATCACCTTTATTACTTGTTTCATATTTCTGATGGGATATTTGAAATGAATACGGAAAGAAAAAATAAAATGCAATTTGGACACTTATTTCTAGATTCATTTTTCATATTGTTTATACCCTTAATTAGAATGGATCAGTAAAAATAAGTCATATCTATTGAAGCTTGGTATTTTACTGATAAAAAAAAGTGACATTTCCTTTGTGCCATGTCTCCACCTGTGGTAACGAATAAGCAGTGGTTAATGATGCCTTATTAGAGTAGTTCAGACGTAAACAGTAATAGTCACCCCAGGTACCATTGAGTCAAACAGGAACATACCACTTAGTACCCTCATCCACTTATTTAGGGAAAAACAAATTGGTTAACTTTAACAGCAGACATAGCAGCTGATGTAGGGGAAAAAATAAATATTTCTGGGTGCAGGTACTTAGCCAGTAATACAACATAATTTTAGTTCTCTGTAATTGTCTTTTTTTTTAATCTATTAATTTTTATTTATTTTATTTATTTATTTTTCAATATGAAATTTATTGTCAGGCTGGTTTCCATACAACGCCCAGTGCTCATCCCAACAGGTGCCCTCCTCAATACCCATCACCCACCCCCCATTAACCCTCAGTTTGTTCTCAGTTTTTAAGAGTCTCTTATGGTTTGGCTCCCTCCCTCTCTAACTTTTTTTTTCTTCCCCTCCCCCATGGTCTTCTGTTAAGTTTCTCAGGATCCACATAAAAGTGAAAACATGGTATCTGTCTTTCTCTCTATGACTTATTTCACTTAGCATAACACTCTCCAGTTCCATCCACGTTGCTACAAAAGGCCATATTTCATTCTTTCTCATTGCCACGTAGTACTCCATTGTGTATATAAACCACAATTTCTTTATCCATTCATCAGTTGATGGACATTTAGGCTCTTTCCATAATTTGGCTATTGTTGAGAGTGCTGCTATAAACATTGAGGTACAAGTGCCCCTATGCATCAGTACTCCTGTATCCCTTGGGTAAATTCCTAGCAGTGCTATTGCTGGGTCATAGGGTAGATCCATTTTTAATTTTTGAGGAACGTCCACACTGTTTTCCAGAATGGCTGGACCAGTTTTCATTCCCACCAACATTGCAAGAGGGTTCCCTGTTTCTCCACATCCTCGCCAGCATCTATAGTCTCCTGATTTGTTCATTTTAGCCACTCTGACTGGCGTGAGGTGGTATCTGAGTGTGGTTTTGATTTGTATTTTCCTGATGAGGAGCGACATTGAGCATCTTTTCATGTGCCTGTTGGCCATCTGGATGTCTTCTTTAGAGAAGTGTCTATTCATCTTTTCTGCCTATTTCTTCTCGGGATTATTTGTTTTTCGGCTGTGGAGTTTGGTGAGCTCTTTATAGATTTTAGATACTAGCCCTTTGTCTGATACGTCATTTGCAAATATCTTTTCCCATTCCGTTGGTTGCCTTTTAGTTTTGTTGATTGTTTCCTTTGCAGTGCAGAAGCTTTTTATCTTCATGAGGTCCCAATAGTTTATTTTTGTTTTTAATTCCCTTGCTTTGGGGGATGTGTCAAGTAAGAAATTGCTGCGGCTGAGGTCAGAGAGGTTTTTTCCTGCTTTCTCCTCTAGGGTTTTGATGGTTTCCTGTCTCACATTCAGGTCCTTTATCCATTTTGAGTTTATTTTTGTGAATGGGGTAAGAAAGTGGTCTAGTTTCATTCTTCTGCATGTTGCTGTCCAGTCCTCCCAGCACCATTTGTTAAAGAGACTGTCTTTTTTCCATTGGATATTCTTTCCTGCTTTGTCAAAGATTAGTTGGTCATGCATCTGTGGGTCTAATTATGGGGTTTCTATTCTATTCCATTGGTCTATGTGTCTGTTTTTGTGCCAATACCATGCTGTCTTGGTGCTTACAGCTTTGTAGTAGAGGCTAAAGTCTGGGATTGTCATGCCTCCCACTTTGGTCTTCTTCAAAATTACATTGGCTATTTGGGGTCTTTTGTGGTTCCATACAAATTTTAGGATTGCTTGTTCTAGCTTCGAGAAGAATGCTGGTGCAATTTTGATTGGGATTGCATTGAATGTGTAGATAGCTTTGGGTAGTATTGACATTTTGACAATATTTATTCTTCCAACCCATGAGCATGGAATGTCTTTCCATTTCTTTAAATCTTCTTCAATTACCTTCATAAGCTTTCTATAGTTTTCAGCATACAGATCTTTTACATATTTGGTTAGGTTTATTCCTAAGTATTTTATCCTTCTTGGTGCAGTTGTGAATGGGATCAGTTTCTTTATTTGTCTCTCTGTTGCTTTGTTATTAGTGTGTAAGAATGCACTGATTTCTGGACATTGATTTTGTATCCTGCGACTTTGCTGAATTCATGTATCAGTTCTAGCAGACTTTTGGTGGAGTCTGTCGGGTTTTCCATGTATAATATCATGTCATCTGCAAAACGTGAAAGCTTGACTTCATCTTTGCCAATTTTGATGCCTTTGATTTCCTTTTGTTGTCTGATTGCTGATGCTAGCACTTCCAACACTATGTTAAACAACAGCAGTGAGAGTGGACATCCCTGTTGTGTTCCTGATCTCAGGGGGAAAGCTCTTTTTCCCCATTGAGGATGATATTAGCTGTGGGCTTTTCGTAAATGGCTTTTATGATGTTTAAGTATGTTCCTTCTATCCCTACTTTCCCGAGGGTTTTTATTAAGAAAGGATGCTGAATTTTGTCAAATGCTTTTTCTGCATCGATTGTCAGGATCATATGGTTCTTACCTTTTCTTTCATTGATGTGATGTATCACATTGATTGATTTGCTAATGTTGAAGCAGCCCTGCAGCCCAGGAGTGCATCCCACTTGATCACGGTGAATAATTCTTTTTATATGCTGTTGAATTCGATTTGCTAGTATCTTATTGAGAATTTTTGCATCCATATTCATCAGGGATATTGGCCTGTAGTTCTTTTTTTACTGGGTCTCTGTCTGGTTTAGAAATAAAAATAATGCTGGCTTCATAGAATGAGTGTGGAAGTTTTCCTTCCCTTTCTATTTTTTGGAACAGCTTGAGAAGGATAGGTATTATCTCTGCTTTAAATGTCTGGTAGAACTCCCCTGGGAGGCCATCTGGTCCTGGACTCTTATTTGTTGGGAGATTTTTGATAACTGATTCAATTTCTTTGCAGGTTATGGGTCTGTTCAAGTTTTCTATTTCTTCCCATTTGAGTTTTGGAAGTGTGTGGGTGCTTGGGAATTTGTCCATTTCTTCCAGGTCATCCAGTTTGTTGGCATATAATTTTTCATAGTATTCCCTGATAATTGCTTGTATTTCTGAGGGATTGGTTGTCATAATTCCATTTTCATTCATGAGTATTTCTATTTGGGTCATCTCCCTTTTCTTTTTGAGAAGCCTGGCTAGAGGTTTATCAATTTTGTTTATTTTTTCAAAAAACCAACTCTTGGTTTCATTGATCTGCTCTACAGTTGTTTTTTTTTTTTTTAGATTCTATATTGTTTTCTATATTGTTTATTTCTGCTCTGATCTTTATTATTTCTCTTCTTCTGCTGGGTTTGGGGTATCTTTGCTGTTCTGCTTCTATTTCCTTTAGGTGTGCTGTTAGATTTTGTATTTGGGATTTTTCTTGTTTCTTGAGATAGGCTTGGATTGCAATGTATTTTCCTCTCAGGACTGCCTTCACTGCATCCCAAAGCATTTGGATTGTTGCATTTTCATTTTCATTTGTTTCCATATATTTTTAAATTTCTTCTCTAATTGCCTGGTTGACCCATTCATTCTTTAGTAGGGTGTTCTATAACCTCCATGCTTTTGGAAGTTTTCCAGACTTTTTCCTGTGGTTGATTTCAAGCTTCATAGCATTGTGGTCTGAAAGTGTGCATGGTATGATCTCAATTCTTGTGTACTTATGAAGGGCTGTTTTGTGACCCAGTATGTGATTTATCTTGGAGAATCTTCCATGTGCACTCGAGAAGAAAGCATATTCTGTTGCTTTGGGATGCAGAGTTCTAAATATATCTGTCAAGTCCATCTGATCCAATGTATCATTCAGGGCCATTGTTTCTTTATTGATCCTGTGTCTAGATGATCTATCCATTACTGTAAGTGAAGTATTAAAGTCCCTGCAATTACCACTTTCTTATCAATAAGGTTGCTTATGTTTGTGATTAATTGTTTTATATATTTGGGGCTCCCATATTCGGCACATAGACATTCATAATTGGTAGCTCTTCCTGATGGATAGACCCTGTAATTATTATATAATGCCCTTCTTCATCTCTTGTTACAGCCTTTAATTTAAAGTCTAGTTTGTCTGATATACGTATGGCTACTCCAGCTTTCTTTTGACTTCCAGTAGCATGATGGATAGTTCTCCATTCCCTCATTTTCAATCTGAAGGTGTTCTCAGGTCTAAAATGAGTCTCTTGTAGACAGCAAATAGATGGGTCTTGTTTTTTTATCCATTCTGATTCCCTATGTCTTTTGGTTGGAGCATTTACTCCATTGACATTCAGTGTTATTATAGAAACATATGGGTTTAGGGTCATTGTGATGTCTGTAGGTTTCATGCTTGTAGTGATGTTTCTGGTACTTTGTCGTCCTTGTAACATTTCACTCACAGAATCCCCGTTAGGATCTCTTGTAGGGCTGGTTTAGTGGTGATGAATTCCTCCAGTTTTTTTTTTTTTTTTTTTTTGGGAAAACCTTTATCTCTCCTTCTATGCTGAATGACAGACTTGCTGGATAAAGGATTCTTGGCTGCATATTTTTTCTGTTCATCACATTGAAGATTTCCTGCCATTCATTTCTGGCCTGCCAAGTTTCAGTAGATAGGTCTGTCACTAGTCTTATCGGTCTCCCTTTATATGTTAGAGTGTGTTTATCCTTACCTGCTTTCAGAATTTTCTCTTTTCCTTGTATTTTGCTAGTTTCACTATGATATGTCATGCAGAAGATCGATTCAAGTTACGTCTGAAGGGAGTTCTCTGTGCCTCTTGGATTTCAATGCCTTTTTTCTGTCCCAGATCAGGGAAGTTCTCAGATTTGTTCCAGTACACCTTCAGCCACTTTCTCTCTCTCTTCCTCTCTGGAATTCCTATTATACAGATATTGTTCCATTTGATTGCATCACTTAGATCTCTAATTTTCCCCTCATACTCCTGGATTTCTTTATCTCTCTTTTTCTCAGCTTCCTCTTTTTCCATAATTTTAGCTTCTAATTCACCTATTCTCTCCTCTGCCTCTTCAATCCAAGCTGTGGTCGCCTCCATTTTATTTTGCACCTCATTTATAGCATTTTTAGCTCCTCATGACTATTTCTTAGTCCCTTGATCTCTGTAGCAGTAGATTCTCTGCTTTCCTGTATACTTTTTTCAAGCCCAGCCATTAATTTTATGACTATTATTCTAAATTCTTGTTCCGTTATATTGCTTAAATAGTTTTTGATCAATTCGTTAGCTGTCACTACTTCCTGGAGTTTCTTTTGAGGAGAATTCTTCCATTTCATCATTTTGGATAGTCCCTGGGGTGGCCAAACTGCAGGGCACTTCCCCTGTGCTGTCTTGAGTAACTTGTGTTGGTGGGCGGGGCCGCAGTCAGACCTGATGTCTGTCCCCAGCCCACCACTGGGGCCACAGTCAGACTGGTGTGTACCTTATCTTCCCCTCTCCCAGGGGCGGGACTCACTATGGAGTGGTGTGGCCCCTGTCTGGGCTACTTGCACCCTGCCAGGCTTGTGGTGCTGCTTTGATGGGATCTGGCCTATTAGCGGGTTTGGATCCGCAAGGTGCACAGGGGCGGGAGGGGCAGGCTCAGCTCGCTTTGCCATCGGTGGTCCCCTGCGGGAGGGGCCCTGCAGCACCAGGAGGGAGGCTGAACCATCAGAGGGATAGATCCACAGAAGCACAGTGTTGGGTGTTTGCACGGTGCAAGCAAGTTTGGTTAACTGGTTCCTTTTGGGGTTTTAGCTGGGGGATGGGCGAGGGAGATGGCAGTTCCCAGCGCCTTGTTCCCCGCAGAGCTGAGCTCTGTTTTCCAGGACTCAACACCTCTCCCTCCTGGTGTCTTCTCTCCCTCCCGCTCTCCCAGCAGAGCTGCTTACTTTTAACATTCCAGATGTTAAGTCCCACTGGCTGTTAGAACTCACTCCATCCGGCCCCTCCACTTTGGCAAATGAGACTCGGGCTCTGCCTTGCTGGGCGGGCTGCCCCTCCACCACCCTGGCTCCCTCCCGCCAGTCCGTTTAGTGCTCACTGCCTCTCCACCCTTCCTACCCTCTTCCATGGGCCTCTCGTCTACACTTGGGTCTGGAGAGTCCATTCTGCTAGTCTTCTGGTGGTTTTCTGGGTTATTTAGGCAGGTGTGGGTGGAATCTAAGTGATCAGCAGGACGAGGTGAGCCCAGTGTCCTCCTATGCCACCATCTTCCTGTAATTCTCTATCTTATAAGCCATCTCAGTCTATATTGGCTGCATTCATTTTAGCTTATGTTTACTGTTTAGAATATAGTTTATTAATGACATTTTAATTTATGCTTTCTGCTCACTCAGTGGAAAGAAATACTCCCTCCATTTTTTTATTTCTCCCAAACTAAGTATGTCTCTCACTTCTTACATTTCCCTCTCCTCTTGTCACCGGGGTGGCTTTGACTGCCCTTTGCAGAGGATGTCTGTGTGTTGGTGTGAGTGCTGCCTGTTACCAGCCCCATTCATGTGCAGCCTCCTGCTTTACTACTTAGTTTTTCAGAGGTTTCAGATCTTCAACCATAAGGAATGTTTCCAAACATTCCACAAGTCAGAAAACAAAGCACAAGTCAAACACAGTTAACAATGTTCCTCCATAGCTATTATTCATAACAAGATAATTAGAGAAAATTAGAGAATCTGCCTCTGGAATGAATCCCAAATCATCAATAACCCTTTGGAAATTAGAAGACTGAAAAATCCTTGCAGCAAAAATGTGTTCGTTTGCATTTTTTAAAAGTCATTATGCATTCTGTGGGCCTCTTTACTAATAATAGTTAATAGTATCGACAGTAAGATAAAGAAATAAAGTAAATATGTAATCTGGGAACTCTAAATTGTGTTTAGCATTCATGAACTATGCTTCTACAGTAAACAGTATCAAGACACAGGAGATGAAGTAAAAGAAATATCTGGCATGGAAAATTCAACTTCTAAGAATCCTGCACCCTGTCCCACTCCTTCCTCTCCCTCCACTCCCCCATCCCATCAATCTTATTTCCTTAAGTAGCAGCACACACATTGATATGGTACATCAGTTTTGCTAAAGTCCCACACAACAAATCCAATGGATATTTTTCTTGTTCAATTTAACATTACTTTCAGTAGCAAATAACACTATTGACCAAATTCACTTTCTTGATGTTTTTCCCCCCCTTAGTTTTCATGAAGCCATATCTATCTGGCTTTCCTCCTACTTCCTTACTCTTTCCTTCTCAATATCCTTTGCCATCTCTTCTTTCTGTGATCTGGAAAATAAAGTTTCACTTTCAATGTTTCAATTCATAGTCTTCCTTCTTTTCTTTTTTTTTTTAAATTTTTTAATGTTTTATTTATTTATTTTTGAGAGAGAAAGAGACAGAAAAGAGCATGAGCTGGAGAGGGGCAGAGAGAGATGCAGACACAGAATCCGAAGCAGGCTCCAGGCTCTGAGCAGTTAGCATACAGTCTGATGCTGGGCTCAAACTCATGAACCATGAGATCATGACCTGATCAGACACTTAACCGACTGAGCCACCCAGGTACCCCAACTGTCTTCCCTTCTTTATAAATATTCCCTTGGAAGGTTATCTCTTTAACTTATAAGATCAAATCTAAATACGGTTTTCCTTTAAGGCCCAGTCTTTCTACCTCCGGATAGACGTCATCCTCAATCCTGTTGAAAAGCCAGATACATCAGAGTCTCCCTAATACCTTCTATTGTCTCTCCCAACAAGTTTAATCCATGACTAAGCTGTTATCAGTTTTACTTCCTAAATATTTCTCATCCCTCTCCATATTCCTTCAGTTCTAAAACTTCAGTTGTCTGCTTTCCCTTGTGCCTAAACTACAGTGGGCTCCTAACTCATCCCCCACCACGTGTTCTCACACATGACCTTCTTATCTCAAGTCCATACTGTGAAGGTTTTTTTTTTTAAAGATCTCAGCAGGTGATGTTCCTACTCAAACTCTTCAATAGATTCCAATTATAGTATGGATTAAAAAAATAAAATCTTTAACGTGTACAATAGGTCTCTATAGACACTATCCCCTCTGTTTTTCTCCAGCTTAATCTCACTCCCCATTCCTGGCCAGCTTTCGGTTCCTGGACTTATAAATTCCTAATCTCCTACCACAAGGCCTTTATATAAGCTCCATTTTCTAATTGACACACTTCCAGTCTCCTTTCCCCTCACTGTCTTCCCCTAGTTAATTCTAATTCATCCCCCAGATTTTAATTCCAGCATCTCTCCCTCAGTGAAGCCTCCCTTGACCTTGTACATCTCCCTATGTATCTCTTTATAACACAGACCACATTCTAATTTGACATCTATGTGTGTGACACTTTGTCAAATTAATATCTGCCTCTCATTAGACTCTGAAGTCAATCAGGGCAGAGAAATTGTCTGTTTGGTTCCCCTGTTTCATCTCCAAAGCTAAATATGCTACCAGACATATGGCTGCTGAATACCTAGTTGGTCCAATGAAAAAATGAGAGGGTGAAAGCATTTTTGTACACTAAGCTCCCACCCAACCTCAAGCGATGCAGCTCTCAGAGCCCCTTGTTCCAACAGCCACCTGCTTCGCATAGCGCAGGCACAACCCTTTTGCAGAGCTCCGGGTAGTGGACTGTTGGTTGAAGTGGGGGTGTTTCTGACTGAAGCAGAAAGAACATGGAAAAGAAGGGAAAGACAACAAAGGAAGAAATCAAGTGAAGATAAGACAATAAGACCAGTTCTAATTGTCTACGTTGGGAACTAGCACCTAAAACAATGCAAAAAATAGTTTCAAAAATGTAGGAAATCATGTCATTGTTTAGAGGCTTTTTTGAAAGACATTTCTTTCACTATGTTAGTGCTCTATTTGTTTTTTTAATTTCTATCTTATTACCTAATTAACATTAAGCTGTTACAAAATGGTTGCTAAAAGGAGGGAAGTGTGAGAAAAGTCACGGTTCTTATGACTGTGCTTTCTAAATGCCTACGATAGGTAAACTTCGGTTTTTTGTTTGCTTAATCTTATGGTCTTAATCTTAAGTATATCTATTGATGAATCTATTAATGTCCTTAAATATGTCTAATGTCATTAAATGTATATATTAATTAATTATTAATGTCTATTATTAATCTGTAAAGGTTTGATCAAATTAAAGCTTTGAGACTTTTTGGCTGTTTGTACAGGGGAGTCACACTGAGAAATTCAGCATAATCAAGCTTCTATAAAACTTCTAGAAAAGTTTTTTTTTAACTTTGTCCGATTGCCTTTACATAAATTTTTATGTTTATGCACGACTGATGGAAATGGCACAAAATGCTACTTGTTCCCCAGAATTTCATTTTCCTCAATTATGTGATAATATGACTTTTATGTGGGCACAGGCTTGCACTTCCTCATTCCCTTGGAGCTCAGGCACAGCCATCTAACTAACTAATGGCCAGTGGCGCATTGGTGGAAGTGATAACGTGCACATTCCTGATCACGTCCTTCAAAGAATGGTAGAGTCTCTCCTTTACTGGTTTCTTTCCCAGACTGGCTACAGTGAGAACAAGGGAGTGATGGATGAACCATCTAGGACCATGAAGATGAAGTATCACAGCAAAATAAAATAGAGCCTGGATCCCTTATTCGGGGAGTCACCACATCAGTCCTAGACCACCTAATTCCAGGCTTTCCTGTTAGAGAAATAGGCTTCCATCTTGTTTAAAGCCACTGGCATTTTGGGTCTCGGTACTACAGTAGCAAAACCTATGTTCTAATTAATTTAAAAGATATGTGTTATTTAATTTAAAAATTTAGAAGGAAAAAAATTATTTTGTTCAGTTGCTGAAAAAGCCACTTTGGGGAGCAGGCTCCTCATTACGGACTTGTGCCCTTTTCTAAATTACAGCGACTATATTTTACGAGTAGCTCACATTATAGTATTTAGAGAAAAGAGAATTAATATGTACTGAATATTTTACATATTTACTCATTTAAACTCTTACATAATTTTCTCAGTTAAGTACTTTTAAGGTCCATAACTAATGAGTCCTGGAGCAGGAATTTCAACACAAATTACTCAGATCTCAAAACATATTTTTTTCTTGTTATAATATTATTTTCATGTTATTTAAAGATATTCGAGAGGCGCCTGGGTGGTTCAGTTGGTTAAGCGTCCGACTTCAGCTTAGGTCATGGTCTTATGGTTCATGAGTTTGAGCCCCGCGTCAGGCTCTGTGCTGACAGCTCAGAGCCTGGAGCCTGCTCTCAGATTGTGTGTCCTTCTCTCTCTGCCCCTCCTCCTCTCACTCTCTGTCTCTCTATCTCAAGAATAAAGAATTAACATTAAAAAAAAAGATATTCCACAATTCTATGGATACTGACTCAGTAATAAATGTAAAGTATTTGAAGGGAGTCTTAAACTGCAGTTTTATATTTTCATATTTACTTTTGCATATGTAGTCACAGATATGTTGAAATTCTAAGAACTGACTCACCCAAAATTAGAAAAAATAATTTAACAAAGAAAAATATCTCCTTTATCTTACCCTATTCACTTATTTAGATTATTCCTTTAACTGCTTGGAGTCAAATACTCATAAAGTTTTAAAAAAGGGAAAAAAAAAGGCTTTGCATAACCCCGACAAGTGTTTGCTTTGTTCCTTTACCTATTATTTTCTTTACAAGCTGCGGTAGGAAATTTTGGTTAAGATATGTTATATAAACTGGTCATCAAATTCCTTTAAATGGCTATTTTGGCTCACTTTCACAGCACACATTGTGAACAGTGGAACAAACAAAATGACCTTTCTTTTACTAGTTAAACTTAAACAAGCATAAAAATTTGTTATAATAAGAAGAACATGTTTTCAGCTCAACCATTGACTTTCCTTTTAGAAATCTGAAGGTAAAGAGTAAAATGTTGTAACTATTTAATGGGCTTGGCCCTATAACATTTTATAACCCTCCCATGGTTATGTCACCGAAGTTGTTTGTCTTGCTAACCAAGGTACTTAATTATTACTGTCTTTCTCTATCAGATCTGAAACATTAATATTTTGTGGCCAACCTTACAGATTTCTTCACCCACCATCAATGCTTAAAACCCCTCTTCTTTGTCTGCCTCTACTATGGAAGATGGGAAAGATAGATTCTCACCTTTTTAACCACCCATTTAGCTAGAGGCTGTCATGTAAGACAATTTTAGACGATGAGACACAAGGGGACATCTTTGGAGCTTTTACTTTCATGGTTAAAAAAAGAAGAGGAATAGATGTGGTTGGCAGTAGACACCTTTACTGTCCCCCTTCCACGTATGTCCCTTTCCTTCTAGTTTCTGGATTAACACACAATGTTTGGAACTGCAGTGGCCATCACGAAACTATGGGACCATAATTTATTCTTTACTCAAATACTATTTCAAAATGATTTTATTCCTTTCTCTGTGGCTGGAATGTAGTATTAAATGTAGGGTGTTTAGAATGTAAAGAAAGACATTAAGTTAAAATACTTACTAGCTTTGCACTTTTAGGTGTTAGCTAAGGGTTTTTTAACTAATTTTTTTCACCATAGTTATCACATCTATTTAAAAAAGGCATTTAAAAAATCTACCTCGCAGGAATGTTATAAAAGTTTTGAGGCAAATTATGTAAAGCCTATGGAATTCTAGGTGCCCAACATGTAGTTATTATTACAACCTATTGAGTCTGTTTCATTGTATAGACTTAGCCTACACCTACATATAGCCTTTCCTACCAATCCAGTCATCTGAAGCATCTCCTAACTGCTTATGATATGATATGATATGATATGATATGATATTGTCCTAAAATCCTGTTAAGGATAGTCTCTCAATGACATTATGCTCAAGCAGTGTTCACAACCCTTATTCATAAAAGGAGCAAACCAGACTTGAAAGGTTGCTCCTATGTAAATAGATAATCATCTCAAGGAATTCAGGTTTGTGTAAATAAATATTTCCTGTGTTGTTTTTATTTATTTTTCTGGTTCATTATTTTTCCTGATTGGTTTGTTTTTATCTAAACTTTTAATTATTAGAAAATATAGATTCATAGGTATTTGTAAGAAATAATAGAGATTATGTGTTTGGTTTGTGTTTTTCAGGGATTTGGTCCATTTCATCTAACTTGTCAAATTTATTTGTGTAAAATTATTCACAGTACTTCCTTATTATCCTTTTTCATGTCTGCAAGGTCTATAGTGATAGTTCATGTTTCATTCATGACATTTGTCATTCGTATCTCTTTTTTCTTCAGTCTTGCTAGAGGCTTGTCAATTTTACTGATTTTTTAAAAGAATCATCTCTTTGCTACATTGACTTTTTTCTATTTTTATGTTTTCAATTTCATTGATTTCTGTATTGTATTTATGCTTTTCTTCTTTCTGTTTGCTTTGAGTTTGTTCTAATCTTTTTTTTAGGAGTGGAAGCCTATTTTCTTTACTTATATTTTTTACTTACTATGTTCTTTCTCCCTTCTTCATGTTCCAAGATTCTTTCTTTTATCATATTCTTACTTTTAGAGAGCTTCCTCTCTCCATTATTGTAGGGTGCATCTGCTGACAATAAATTTCCTCTTTTCCTTCATTTGAGAATGTCATGGTTTTCACCTCATTCCTAAAGGATGCTTTTGCTGGACATAAGATTCTTTGTTAATAGTTCTTTTCTTTTAACTTTTGACAAAAATTGTGCCACTTCTTTTAGACTACTACTACTACCGTGTTTCTAATTGTTTTTACCCTATAGGGTAAGGCTTTGTTTCTCTTTAGCTTCTTCCAAAAATTTTTCTTTCTTTGTCTTTAATTTTCAGAAATATAATTATGATGTTTCTTGGCATGGAATTCTTTGGCTTTAACCTGTTTGTGGTTTGCTCAGTTTCTTCAGTCTGTAGTGTTTGTCTCTTGCTAAATCCAGGAAGTTATCAGCCATTATTTCTTTGTGTACTTTTTCATCCGCATCCTCTCTCTCCTCTCCTCCTGGGATTCTGATCACAGCAATGTTAAACCTTTTGTTATAATCTCACAGGTCCCTGACCTTTTGTTTGTTTGTTTGTTTTCACTCTATTTTGTCTCTGTTGTTCAGATTGAGTATTTTTCATTGTCCTATTTCCAAGTTTCTTTCCTTTGCCCTTTTCATTCTGCTGCTGAGCCCATTCACTGAGCTTTTTGGATTGTTGTATTTCTCAGTTCTAAAAATTCCAATTGATCTTTGTTTATACCTTCTATTTCTTTACTGAAACTTTGTGTTTTCTTGCTGAGGCTTTCTTCTCCTTCTCCTTCTCCTTCTCCTTCTCTTTCTCCTTCTCCTTCTCCTCCTTCTCCTTCTCCTTCATCTTTTTCTCCTTCTCCTTCTCCTTTTTCTTCTTCTTCTTCTGAGAGAGAGAGAGAGAGAGAGAGAGAGAGAGAGAGAAAGAGAGAGAGAAAGAGAGAAAGTGTGCACATGAGGAAGGGCAGAGGGAGAGGGAGAATTTAAAGCCTAGAGAGGATCTCTGCACTCATCGCAGAGCCCAATGCTGGGCTTGATTTCAGGACCATGAGATCAAGACCTGAGCCAAAATCAAGAGTTGGACACCTAACTGACTGAACCACCTACACATCCCAACTGAGGCTTTCTTTTTCTTTTAATTTATTTCAAGAATTACCATAATTGCTTGTTAAAATATTTTTATCATGGCTGTTTTAAACTCTTTTTAAGATAATTCTAAAATCTTTGTCCTCTTGGTATTGGCATTTATTGATTGTCTCTTTTTATTCACTTAGAGATCTTCCTGGTTCTTTGATGTTTTATTTTATTTTTTGTGAGACAGAGTTCAAGCAGGGGAGGTACAGAAAGAGAGGGAGACACAGAATCCAAAGCAGGCTCCAGGCTCTGAGCTGTCAGCACAGAACCCAATGTGGGGCCTAAACCCATGAACATGAGACCATGACCTGAGCCAAAGTCAGAGACTCAACCGACTGAGCCACCCAGGCACTCCTTTCTGGTTCTTTGTATAACAACTGATTTTCTATTGAAATGTGGACATTTTAGTTGTATTTAAGGAGAAGAAAAGGAGAAAATACAACTACTTCATCTTCTCAGATGTGGATTTCTGTAATTCTAAATATCTTTTAAAACAGATGTTTTATATATTTTTCTCTTTTAGGAAGGAATACTTATAAGAAAGTTGTTTATTAGAGATAACTTTATATATGTATATGTATGCATATTATACATATGCATATATGTATAATGCGCACATATATATGCATATATATAAAATATTGAGTGATTCAGATTCAGATATATGCAGATATATATAATATTGAGTGATTCAGATTCAGATAGAGTTGTGATTTATAAATATGTATGTTAATAATTTTTTTAAAAGTACATCAATCAATCCCGTATTTCATCACAGGACACTGAAAGAATTCTGGAAAAAGTCATGTATTAATTTCATATGTACAAAGTTTTTATTATTTTGTAATATCTTTCTATTTCATATCTTAGTTTTTCTGATTTCTTTTTCTAATATTCTTGATAGGTATAGATCTACGCAAAAATGCATATGTATATATATTACTTATATATGTAATTTTTCCTATTACCAAATACTAGCATCAGCATGATTTTATCATTTTATTCTACTCTTATTTTCACATAAGATTACTCATTAATAACTAAAATTTTAGGATGTTGTGAATATTGCTGAATAAATATTAAGCTACTCTATTTTAATCTCTATTTGAACAATTGCATCAATTTCATTAAGTATGTTTTGTGTTGCACAATTTATTTTAAGGAGAGGAAAATCTATGGCATTTTCAAATTTCAATGCCAGTGTTTATTATAAAGGATGACTATTTGTGTCCTTAAAATTTAAAAATAAGCATAACTACTTGTATCAGATTTTTCTAGTTAGAATACCATCCAAGGAGAAATCCTTTTGGAATTATTTTTAATAGCCATTTCTGTGATTTTCACATGTTTCTCTTATGTCCTATACCATTTAGTGTGGGGGGGCATAATACTAGTAATATAATTATGAATTCGAAAACAGAAGTGATTCAACGATTTATGGTAAACTGGAATGTGAAAGGTGTCTATAGTCTCTCCTAGTTAACTACATGTCTACATGGTGAGGGTTTTTTTCTTCTTCTGATTTTAAAAACACTGCTACTTCATTTTTTTAAAATTCAGTGGTATAAGCTGTAGCCTTTTTCACATTAAAGTGTCACAGTGCCTCAGGGGAAGAAATGGTACTTCTCAGATTCCTACTGGGAACGCCTGCTCTTTTGAATTCTCATCTGTGTCTCACAATCTCAGAGCTGGAAGGAATCTCAGAGGTTATCGTATGCCTAACTTATACATGAGTGTAGTAACTCAATGACATGCCAATCTTTCCATATTAAATCTTGTATACTTTAGGGAAGAAATAGTAAGTTTATCTCCTCCTACAGAAGTATCACTGACTAGATCATAGCCTGTGGAGAATCCGTGGTCAATGACACAATTTTTAAAGAAAATTTACAAACTGATTTTATGATTTTAATATTTTCATAATCCCTTTCATCAGTTCCTAAGGCTAAGACATGTTCTTTTTGAGCTTTAATATAAAGAAAGTGTAAATTTATTGCCAGTAATGTTTTGCCCCACCACTCGTATCAAAGGCTTCCTGAAAAGGCTGAGTAATTACTAATATAAAATTGTCACATTGATTTTTATAGGATAGGTTCCATTCAATATCAGTATCCAGCCACATAAGCATTCATAGTCATCCTTAAACTTAAATAAGCTTAATTTTATACACATAATAAACATTTCCGTGTTAAGTATTATAGGCCTTAAATAACTCCTTCTTGCTTACAGGATTAATTACAAACTTTTTATTACATATAAAAATGTCCACTTTTTTTGAAATGTCCACTTCCTTCTCTCTCCTTCTGCAAACTCCTAAAATCATGAACCAGATCATGCTTTATGATACCTCCATGACTATATGCAATTTGTTGCTTTAGTCCAGAATGCTCTTTATATGCATGGCAATCTCAGTGTAGCTCATCTCCTCTATAAAGCCTTTTCTGACCATTTCATCCTGTGTGGGATTGAGCCGCCTCCCTTTTGCCTGCACTGTACTTGACCCAGAAAGACTTTCTATCATAGTACCTAGAATTCAGTTCACTGCCCATGTGTAATTGGATGACTATGACTTTCTTGAAAGCAAAGCTTGTTGTCAAATCTCCCCTTCTTTTACAAAAAAAAAAAAAAAATGGCCCACAGCTAATGGTTTCACATAGTCCATAGCATTAAGTATATTCATACTGGTTTTACCTAACATTCTATAGCTGTAAGTTGAGAAGACCTCACCCTTTCTCCCCACTTCTAAGGAGGACTTTTAAAAAATCCAGAGAAGGCTGAAACACTTTATTATTTAAGGCACCTAGATTTATTGAAAAATAAAGATATAGAGTAATAAAAATGTCTTTTTTTCTCAATCTAGTCATTTAATTTCTGTGACTATGTATTGGCAATAAGTCTAATTTTATTTGGAAGTCATATCAAAAGTATGAACGTTTGTTTTACAATCCTCTCTCCGCTCCATGGCCTTGTTGATTGGTACATGTCTTCAGGTACAGTTACCTATGTCTCACATCCACTTGGTCCCAACTGTAGCTTCACAAAACACAGTTTCAGGAGAAAGGTGGCCTCTGTAATAGGTTTGTCATCAGTAGTAGGATTCTACACAGCTCATCCCCAAATGCTCAGTTTGGGGAAGTAGAATATCTGACCTTTAAGTTGAAGAACGACACTCATCATTTTATTATTTCATTTGTTAAAATGTAACATATATTTTAACAGAAGTTTATTTTTGAAACAAAGTTCAGTGTTGCCATTGACCTGCAATAGTACTTTTTTTTAAATTAGTAACTATTTAAGTAAAGATATTCATGCAGACACAAAGGCTTTTATTTATTGCATTTATTTTTCTACTATTTTAATAACTGACTTTTAGGCAAACCTCTAATGTTTTGTATTATTCTTTCAAAAGAGGTTATCAGTATTATGAGAAAGATTAACCAGTATTTACTCTAGCTAATAATTTTTATTATGTTGCACTAAGATGAGTTTGTGTGTAAATAATTTAACTAAGAAAAATTCTCCTTTTCATTTGAAAACAGAAAGACATTGACGAACTTGATGATATTCTCACATCCGTATTCAAGCATGAAATACCATATTATGAATTTCAATTGTTCCAACCTAACATCAACCCTCAAAAAGAATGTGAGTATTTTCCAACTGCATCAATTATTTACTCTGTGCAACTGTTTAAATATTATCTCTAAGAATATAGGTAGCTGCATTGTTGACTTTAGCCAATTCCTATCCCCTGGTGAGAGAGCACATTTATAACAAACTTCTAAGGGTCCATTTGGTAAATTTTTACTTTTTTTTTATCTCAAGCCCTAAAAATGTGCATAATTTTTAAAATCAGTGAACCTACTTCCTGATTTTTATTCTAAGGAAATGTTTAGATAATTGGTAATGGAGATTATTCATCATAGCATTATTTATAATTACCAAAGGTAAAAATAACTTAATCTTCCAAACATTGGTAATTGATTAAATAAATTTTGGCACATCCATTAATGCAACCATCATAAACAACTTTTATTATGAATTGATTTGCTGGCTGGAATGACGCCTTGATATATACTTAATTGAATAAAAGCAGGGTACATAGCAGTAGATAGAGTATGATTTGCTGCTTAAAATAGTACATATGTTTGGGGCACCTGGGTGGCTAAGTAGGTTAAGCATTGGCTCAGGTCATGATCTCAGGGTTGGTGGGTTCAAGCCCCATGTCGGGCTCTGTGCTGACAGCTCAGAGCCTGGAGCCTACTTCAGATTCTGTGTCCCCTCTCTCTCTGCCTCTCCCCTGCTCGCACTTGCCTCTCTCTCAAAAATAAATAAACATTAAAAAATAATTTAAAACAGTAGTATGTATGTTTATATATGTATATTATATGTATATGGAGGGAGAGAGAGAGAGAGAGAGATGGTCTGGACAGACAGGCACCTGTTAACAATAGTTATGTTTAGTTGTGCAATTTCAGGTAGTACATCTTTTTTTTTTTTCCATTTTACTTTCTTTATCTGTGTTTCCTACAATGACTGTATTATTTGTGTCATAAGAAGAAATATACATATACATATTGAGAAAAGTATATAAAGGAGCTACTATGAGAAAAATCATACTTCTACATTTTATCATGAACTCAGCAGTATATTTTCAAAATTGCCTGCTCCTACATAGTTTGTTGACACGCTGCTTATAATTCGCTTATATGCCCAGTATGTGCCAAACACTATGATAGGGATGTAATGATGCATAAGACAGGCATGGAGCTAAAGAATATGAGAGGTCTAGTGCAGGTATACTGTAGGACTATTTAGCAGAGGCTTTTTCTGTACTTTCTGTGCTGTTTGAGGCCATTTTTTCATCAGGCTGGCAAGCCTCAGGGAAGCAGGAAGAAAAGAATAGAAGTCTTAAGGCACAGCCAGTTGTGTTTTACCTCCATGTGCAAGAACCTGTAAGATGTTTACATTATGAGTTTGCATTATGCAGAAGGGGTAATAATGCACTAGTTTTGAATAAGTAATCTTGTGAGAGTGGTGAAAGCTTACTTTAATATTTCCACATACATTTGAACAATATATAACTCACAAAGGTTAGACCTGAAGTTAGGTTAGAAAAGAAACATAACATGATTTCTCACTTAAGACGCTCATCATTTAATTGGGAAAACGAGAGAATTTGTAAGTCATAATAGAAACAATGTACTAAACTCTATGGAATTGATTACATCAACAATAGAATTTTAGAGAAAAGCTGTATTATTTTTCAAGACGTGCTTCATAAAGGAGGTAGGATTTTACATGGGTCTTGAATGATGTGTTCCAATGAGGAAAGAGAAAGGGAACAGAAAAATTCTAGGCTTAAGAAAGTGCATGGAAAGGTATGAGGATGGGATTATGACACAGTTTTAACAAGTTCCTTCAGCATTGTATTTCTTTAGGTTTGTGGAATAAGAATTGTGAGATTGGAGAGGATGGTATAGTCCTTCACTTTTATGGGTTAAGAATTCTAGTTAAGTTTAAAACTGCCTCTCAATATCTAGCTTAGGTTATACAATGTGAATTTTAGAGTTAGAAAGGATGGAAGAGTTCTCATCCCTTATTTTCATAGAAAAAGAATTCTGGGGGGCGCCTGGGTGGCGAAGTCGGTTGGGCGTCCGACTTCGGCTCAGGTCATGATCTCACGGTCCGTGAGTTCGAGCCCCGCGTTGGGCTCTGTGCTGACAGCTCAGAGCCTGGAGCCTGCTTCCGATTCTGCGTCTCCCTCTCTCTCTGCCCCTCCCCCGTTCATGCTCTGTCTCTTTCTGTCTCAAAAATAAATAAAACGTTAAAAAAAAAAAAAAGAAAAAAAGAAAAAGAATTCTGGATGGGTTAAATCAGAGTTCCTGGTAATGTGGAAGAAGTCCATCTTCTGTTTTTCTGATAAACTTCCAGGTAAAGCAGATGCTGATGCTGCTAGACCTTTCACAGAGTGTTAAGGGTTTAGAGCAGTGGTTCTTGAACTTGGTGCGTATTATAATTAGCTGAGGAGCTTTTAGAACCTTTGATGCCTAAACCATACCTCCCCATTAATGAAGAATCTGGGATGGGATCTTTGGTGTAAAGAAAATATTACTCTCTCTTTACAGAGGTTGGAAAGTTAGTAGCATGTAAAAGTTTTAAACCATTATTAAAATTTAATGATGAACCTGTATTTGAAAAATATTTTTATAGAACAATTGCATTTTTGAAAAGAAGCTACAAGGGGAAAGTTCAATATAATCTAGGTGATTCATTCAGATCCCTCATTACTGAGTATTGCTAGATGATAGATGCTATTAAACCTATAATGGAAGCAAAAAACCTTAATAACATCAAGCTTTCATTCCTAGTAGAAGTACAGAATAACAAAATGCAAATCACAGAACAAAAATATGCAAAATGGACATGAATATGACTGAACTTGTGTATTTCTTGCCTCCTTGGCCTCATAATCTTGCATTAGTGTCAGCTTCAAAATATTTGGAGTTTAAGGGGCACCTGGGTGGCTCAGTCAGTTAACTGTCTGACCCTTGATTTTGGCTCAGGTCATGATCTCATGATTGGTGAGTTCAAGACGTGTTAGGCTCTGCACAGACAGATTCTCTCTCTCTCTCTCTCTCTCTCTCTCTCTGCTCCTCCCCTGCTCGTGCTCTCTCACTCTCAAAATAGATAAATAAACTTAAAAATATATATTTCTGGTCCTTAAGACCTTGCACCATATTTTTATTGATTTATTTTTATTTTTTTATATAATTTCTCATCAAGTTAGCTAATGTACAGTGTATACAGTGTGCTCTTGGTTCTGGGGGTAGATTCCCATGATTCATCACTTGTATACAAACCCAGTGCTCATCCCAACAAGTGCCCTTCTCAGTGGCCATCACCCATTTTCCCCTCTCCCCCGCCTCCCCCATGACTCTCTCGGTTTGTTCTCTGTATTTATGAATCTCTTATGGTTTGCCTCCCTCTCTGTTTGAAACTATTTTTTCCCCTTCCCTTCCTCCATGGTCTTCTTTTAAGTTTCTTAAGTTCCACATATAAGTGAAAACATGATATTTGTCTTTCGCTGACTGACTGATTTCACTTACCATAACACCCTCCAGTTCCATCCACATTGTTGCAAATGGCTGGATTTTTCTTTCTTATTGCCAAGTAGTATTCCATTGTATATATAAACCACATCTTCTTTATCCATTCAACAGTTGATGAACACTTTGGCTCTTTCCATAATTTGGCTGTTGTTGAAAGTACTGCTATAAACATTGGGGTACATGTGCCCCTATGAATCAACACTCCTGTATGCTTTGGATAAATTCCTAGTAGTGCTATTATTGCTCAGTCATAGGGTAGTTCTATTTCTAATTTTTTGAGGAAACTCCACACTGTTTTCCAGAGCGGCTGCACCAGTTTGCATTCCCACCAGCAGTGCAAGAGGGTTCCCATTTCTCCATATCCTCACCAACATCTGTTGTTTCCAGAGTTGTTAATTTTAGCCACTCTGGTGTGAGGTAGTATCTCAGTGTGGCTTTGATTTGTGTTTCCCTGATGACGAGTGATGTTGAGCATCTTTTCATATGTCTGCTGGCCACCTAGATGTCTTCTTTGGAAAAGTGTCTATTCATGTCTTCTGCCCATTTCTTCACTGGATTATTTGCTTTTCAGAGATTGAGTTTGTTAAGTTCTTTATAGATTTTGGATATTAACTTTTTATCTGATATGTCATTTGCAAATATCTTCTCCCATTCTGTCAGTTGCCTTTTAATTTTGTTGATTGTTTTCTTTGCAGTGTAGAAGATTTTTATCTTGATGAGGTCCCAATAGTTCATTTTTGTTTTTAATTCCCTTGCCTTTGGAGATGTGTTAAGTAAGAAACTTCTGTGGCTGAGATTAGAGAGGTTTTTTTTCCTGCTTTCTCCTCTAGGGGTTTGATGGTTTCCTGTCTCACATTCAGGTCCCTCATCCATTTTGAGTTTGTTTTTGTGAATGGTGTAAGGAAGTAGTCTAGTTTCATTCTTCTGCATGTTGCTGTCCAGTTCTCCCAGCATCATTTGCTAAAGAAACTGTCTATTTCCATGGGATACTCTTCCCTGCTTTGTCAAAGATTAGTTGGCCATGCATTTGTAGGTCTAGTTCTGGGTCCTCTATTCTGTTCCAGTGTTTTGTGTGTCTGTTTTTGTGCCAATACCATACTGTCTCAAAGATTATAGGTTTGTAGTAGAAGCTAAAGTCCAGGATTGTGATGCCTCCCTCTTTGGTTTTCTTTTTCAACATTACTTTGGCTACTCAGGGTCTTGTGTGGTTCCATACAAATTTTAGGATTGTTTGTTCTAGCTTTGAGATGAATGCCAGTGCAATTTCAATTGGGATTGCATTGAATGTGTAGATTGCTTTGGGTAATATTGATATTTTAACAATATTTGTTCTTCCAGTCCATGAGCAGGGAATGTTTTTCCGTTTCTTTGTGTCTTCTTCAATTTCCTTCATAAGTTTTCTATAGTTTTCAGCATAATATCTTTCACATCTTTGATTAGGTTTATTCCTAGGTATTTTATGGTTCTCAGTGCAATTGTAAATTGGATTGATTTCTTGATTTCTCTTCCTGTTGCTTCATTATAGATGTATAGAAATGCAAACAATTTCTATACATTGATTTTGTATCCTGTGACTTTGCTGAATTCATCAGTTCTAGCAGCTTTTTGGGGGAGTCTTTTGGATTTTCCATGTAAAGTATCATGTCATCTGCAAAAAGTGAAAGTTTGACTTCTTCTTTGTCAATTTGAAAGCCTTTTATTTCATTTTGTCGTCTGATTGCTGAGGCTAAGACTTCCAACACTATGTTAAACAACAGTGGTGAGAGTGGACATCCCTATTATGTTCCTGATCTCAGGGGGAAAGCTCTCAGTTTGAGGATGATATTAGCTGCAAGCTTTTCATATATGGTGTTTATGATGTTAAGGTATGTTCCTTCTATCTAGATTTTCTTGAGGGTTCTTATTAAGAAAGGATGCTGTATTTTGTCAAATGCCTTTTCTGCATCTATTGACAGGATCATGCGGTTCTTGTCCTTCCTTTTATTGATGTGATGTATCACATCGATTGATTTGCAAATATTGAACCAGCCCTGCAGCCCAGGAATGAATCCCATTTGATCATGGTGAATAATTCTTTTAATACACTGTTGAACTCAATTTGCTATTATCTTGTTGAGAATTTTTACATCGATGTTCATCAGGGATACAGGCCTGTAATTCTCCTTTTTAGTGGGGTTTCTATCTGGTTTGGGAATCAAGGTAATGCTGGCTTCACAGAATGAGTCCAGAAGTTTTCCTTCCATTTCTATTTTTCAGAACAGCTTGAGTAGGATAGGTATTAACTCTGTTTTAGATGTCTGGTTGAATTGCCCTGGGAAGCCATCTGGCCCAGGACTCATTTGGTGGGAGATTTTTGATAACTGATTCAATTTCTTCACTGGTTATGGGTCTGTTCAAATTTTCTATTTCTTCCTGTTTGAGTTTTGGCAGTGTGTGGGTGTCTTGGAATTTGTCCATTTCTTCCAGGTTGTCTAGTTGGTTGGCATATAATTTTTCATAGTATTCTCTAATAATTATTTGTATTTCTGTGATGTTCATTGTGATCTGTTCCTTTCAGTTGTGATTTTATCCATTTGGGTCCTCTCCCTTTTCTTTTTGAGAAGTCTGGCTAGGGGTTTATCAATTTTGTTTATCTTTTCAAAACACCAGGTCTTAGATTTATTGATCTGTTCTACTGTTTTTATTTTTGTTGTTGTTGTTGTTGTTGTTTTTGGATTCTATACTGTTTACTCCTGCTCTAACCTTTATTATTCTCTTCTTCTGCTGGCTTTGGGGTTTCTTTGCTGTTCTGCTGCTAGTTCCTTTAGGCATGCTATTAGGTTTTGTATTTGGGATTTTTCTTGTCTGTTGAGATAGGCATGGATTGCAATGTATTTTCCTCTTAAGACTGCCTTTGCTGCATCCCAAAGATTTTGGACTGTCATGTGTTCATTTTCATTTGCTTTCATGTATTTTTAAATTTTGTCTTTAATTGCCTGGCTGACCCATTCATTCTTTAGTAGGACGTTCTTTAACATCCATGCATTTGGAGGCTTTCCTAATTTTTTCTTGTGGTTGATTTTAAGTTTCATAACATTGTGTTCTGAAAATATGCATGGTATGATCTCAATTCTTTTATATTTATTGAGGGCTGTTTTATGTCCCAGTATGTGATCTATCTTGAAGAATGTTCCATGTGCACTCAAGAATAATGTGTATTCCACTTCTTTTGGATGAAAAGTTCTAAATATATCTGTCAAGTCTATCTGGTCCAGTGTATCATTCAAGACCATTGTTTCTTGATTGATTTTCTGCTTAAATGATCTGTCCATTGTTGTATGTGGAGTATTAAAGTCCCCTTCAGTTACCATATTCTTATCAATAAGATTGCTTATGTTTGTGATTGATTTATATATTTGGGTACTCTCAAGTTGGGAGCATACACATTTACAACTGTTAACTCTTCTTGATGGATAGACCCTGTGATTATGTTATAATGCCCTTCTTCATCTCTTGTTACAGCCTTTTGTTTAAAATCTAGTTTGTATGATATAAGTATGGCTACTCCACCTTTCTTTTGACTTCCAGTAGCATGATAGATGGTTCTGCATCCACTCACTTTCAATTGGAATGTGTCCTAAGGTCTAAAATGGGTCTCTTATAGACAGCATATAGATGGATCTTATTTTTTTATCCATTCTGATACCCTATGCATTTTGATTGGAGCATTTAGTCTGTTTACATTCAAACTTACTATCAGAAGATATGGATTTAGTGTCATTGTGTTATCTGTAGGTTTCATGCTTGTGGTGATGTCTCTGGTCCTTTGTAGTCTTTGCAGCATTCCACTCACAGAGTCCCCCTTAGGATCTCTTGCAGGGCTGGTTTAGTGGTCATGAACTCCATCAGTTCTTGTTTGTCTGGAAAAGCCTATATCTCTCCTTCTATTCTGAATGACATCATTGTTGAATAAAAGATTCTTGGCTGCATATTTGTCCTGTTCAGCACATTAAATATTTCCTGCCACTCCCTTCAGGCCTTCCGAGTTTCAGTGGATAGGTCTGCTACCCTTACGTGTCCACCTTTGTAGGTTAAGGCCATTTGTCCCTAGCTGCTTTCAGAATTCTCTCTTTATCTTTGTATTTTGCCAGTCTCACTATGATATGCAGTGGAGTTGACCTATTACTGTTAAATCTGAAGGGAGTTCTCTGTGCCTTCTGGAGTTGGATGTCTGCTTCCTTGCCCAGATTAGGGAAATTCTCAGCTATCATTTGTTCATGTAAACCTTCTGCCCCTTTCTCTCTCTTCTTCTTCTGGAACTCCTATGATATGGATGTTATTATGTTTCATTGAATCACTTAGTTCTCTAATTTTCCCCTCATGGTCTAGTATTTTCTTATACCCCTTTTTCTCAGCTCCATCATTTTCCATAATTTTATCTTCTATTTCACTACACTCTCCTCAGCCTCTTCCATCCTTGCTGTCACTGCATCTAATTTGTTTTACATCTCTATTTCAGCATTTCTTAATTTGTCATGACTATTTCTTAATTCCTTGTTCTCTGCAGCAGTAGATTCTCTGCTGTCTTCTATGCTTTTTTCAAGCCCAGCTATTAATCTTATACTATTATTCTAAATTCTTGCTCAGATATATCCTTTATATCTGCTTTGAGAAATTCTCTAGCTTTCATTTTTCCTGGAATTTCTTCTGAGAATTCTTCCATTTTGTCATTTTGGCTAGTTTCCTGTTCCTTAGGTGTTTTAATAGCTTGCTATGTGTTCTGCATCTGTGAGCACTACTGTATTATGAAGGGGCCATATGCTGTCCAGGGCCTGGCCTTTCAGGAGGTATTTTTGGAGTGTGTTGCATGTTCTCTGTTGTTGTGACTCTGGTTGCTTTATCTTCCTACTGGTAATGGTGGTTTGTACCTTCCACCAGGTGTGCTTTGATTTGTTCTTTGAAGTAACCCTGGAAAAAATTTTAAAAAGGCTTCGGTGGTGGAAGAGACCTTATCCCATGCAAAGAGAGAAATGGCAGGGGTGGGGGAAAAGAAAAAAAAATTGACCAGGCAGAGAATCAGAGAAACTATACAGCTTAATCCAGAGAGAGAGAGAGAGAGAGAGAGAGAGAGGAAAATAAAGAAGAAGATATAGAAGAGGTATAAAAAGAATAGATTAAAAATCTCTGCTTAAACAAACCAACAAGCAGAACAACCAGACTAGAGAAGGGAAGAAATAAGAGGAAGAAAAAGAATTGGGGGAGGGGGCGGAATATATATATATATATATATATATAGAGAGAGAGAGAGAGAGAGAGAGAGAGAGAGACCAAGAATCAAATCAGAAAATGTACCACCACTGGACTGATATCTGATGGTGCCTTGGAACCAGTGGCTGCCGGAAGAGAGGCTGTCTGGTTCAGTCAGTTTCAATCTTGCTCTGTTAGATACGCAGTTACCAGGCACAGAGAGGCATAGTTTGGTGTAGAAAGGGCCTTTTGTCTGTTCCTTAAACCCCACCTTGTTGGTGATGGGGAGAAAAATGGTGACACCCCAGTCTCTCCTCCCCGGACGGGGTGTCCTGAACCGCTCTGTTCAGGCCATTCTCACAGCACCACGCAGGTATGAGCAGACCGGTTTGTCCCACTCTAGTCTCCTGCGCCTCCTAAGTGCTTGGCTGGATTCAAACCCGGATGTGTAAAAGGATCCTGCTCTGCGTACCCCGATTCCGGGGAGTGCCACTCCACCCAGCTAACAATTGTGTCTGGCCACCAGGCGCCTGCAGGGTCTTTTGTCCTTGGAGCAGCTATTTGCCTTCTTCCCACAGCACTCAAGGGGGGGATTGCTCTCTTTGACTGAGCCTCTGAGCTGGGTACCAAGCCTGGGGCTGCCTCTCTTCCTCCCCAGGTGCACACACAGAGCTGCAGGCCCCAGATCAGAGAAAGCCCTGCGGTTAGAAATTGGTTCTTTCTCCGTTTTTCCATTCCCTGATCTGTGGTTTTTCTCTTGTCCAAATACAATCCTACACTTCCACATCCTCTCTTTCTCTTCCTTTTGTCTCCCCACAGAAGGGTATCCCTTCCCTCCATTCCTATGCTGCCTATTTTATCTCTCCCAGTTTTCAGTCATGCACCTATGACCCGCCAAGTGGCTCTGTGGGCCCCTGGAGATGTTTCTGCCACTCTGTAGCCTGGATTCCTGTAATTCCAAGTCTTCTGGCCTCAATACTGCTGGGTTTGAGGGACGAGGGAATTTCGAGTCCCCCTAGTTCTCCGCCATGTTGATTCCTGTGTCTCTTGCACCATATTTTTATAGTGTTGACGTTAAATTCATGATAATATTTGAGAGGCTTTTATATCTAATGTGGAATTAATTGAACAAGAGAGTTTGGGAAAGAAATGTTAGGTTGCTAAGAACTTCCATAGAAACACTTCTAGAGATGCAATGAGAGGTAAATTTAACAAACAATCAGGTATTATTCCAGATGTCTGTCCCTGAGGACGATTCTATAATTACTTGCTGAAGTTTTTTTATTTATTCAAAATTTATTATTTATTACTCCATATTTTAGCTGAAAAAAATTGGAGGTTAGGACACAGTGGAGAAGATAGTCATAAGGAATCGATAGGGTACACTTGGTATTGACTTACCCTAATAGTGAGCCATGGAAATTACACACAGATATCTATGGTTCTTTGAAACTATGGCCACAATGCTGTATTAATCAAAACTGTTATATTGTTGCACCATCCTCTTTTCTTTTCAAGTTGACTTTAGTAAATTCTGGGTTTAGTTCCCTGTCACTTCATTTATAATAAGTAAAATGTTATCTGTGCCATTATGCCTTGGTCATTTTCACTCCTGTCTGCCAGTCTGACAGGTGTGAAATGATATCTTTAATTAATATTGTTATTACTAATATAGCTGTGCATCTTTTATTCTATTTGGAGTTTTATTTTTCTCCAGTGAATTTCCATTTCATAGACTTCATGTATTTCTAATGACTGCTATCTTTTTCTTACTGAATTTGGGATTTCTTTTTTCATTTTCAGTATGTATATGCTGGATACTAACTATTTGCCAATTTTATACATTACACATATCTACTTAATTTGTTCCTTGTTTTTCAGCTTATATGGTATTTTATGTAAGCATATAATTAAATTCATTATAAAACTTGATATCTATTAGAGCTGATCTCCACCTCATTCTTAAAATTAACTTTGCTCTTCTTTTTCCTTTATTTATCCTTGATATTTAGGATCCACTGGTCAAATTCCATCAAAACCCCTAATAAAATTGAAGTAAAATTATATATTAATTTGATTAAAATTGCCACTTTTGTCATACTTAACTCTTTCTGACCATAAACATGATACTCTATTTATTTGGGTCTTTTTTATTATAGCTTTTAAAAAAATTATATTTTTATAAATTCTTGAAAACTTTTATCAGATTTATTTCTGATTATTTTATGGTCTTGTTAACATCAAAAATACTACATTAAATTTATTATTAAATTTATTATTAAATTTAAAATTATGATTTTTAATTATTTTTGACTGTTCCTTTCCTTGATACCTATGGTATTGAGCCATGTACCTTATAATGTATCTTATAATGTATAATGTGTTCTATATGGAAAAGGAGTTTTCACAATGAGGAATTACTCCCTGAAAAGAAAATTAGGAACAGATAGAATCAACATTAGGGATATTTTTACAAAAATAATTTTTAATTCGCTGTCTTCCCAAAATATGAATTTTGCAAAACATGAAGCTGTATGGACCTTTCTAGTGTTCTTTTTAAAATTCTTAAAATTCTTTTTAAAATTCTTTTGAGTATAGTTGACACACAATGTTGCATTAGTTTCGGGTGTACAACATAACGACGCAACAAGTTTCTACATTATACTGTGGTTACCACAAGTGTAGGTACCCTCCGTCTGGATACATTGCTATTACAATATCATTGTCTATATTCCTTATGCTGTGCCTATTCATTCCATAACTGAAAGCTGGTATGTGTTTTCAGTTTAAATCACTTAAGAAGAAAATCGGAAGCAATGAAATAAGCAATCTAAAAGGAAAATAAATGATCAAGATTATCCCTTATTCTGATATAAGAAGTAATAGGTGGCAGAAAAAATATATAGTTACGTAAACTCACTTTAAATTAGTTACAAGCACATCACCGTTCAATAAATTCACTAAATTAGGGAAAGATTTACATATAACACACTATCAAAACTTGTAGTGATTGAGTAAATTGGAGATTTGGTATGTAAATTAACTGTAAAATTACAGATTTTCCCATTTCATTTTCTTGATAACTCAACCTACATGTATAGATTTTCATATCTCCTACTAAGGACATTTTGTAGTATACTCTCAAGTTAATTTCATGAACTAATGGTAAAGTTTGTATCAAGTAATAATAAATAAAGCAACCACTTTGAATCCTTTAAAATGTTTTTCACTTGAATAACCAAAAAAAAGCTATTCTTTTAGTATTATACTACTGTTATTCACTTTTACAGTATTTTTTAAAAGATTCTATATTTCTCCAGATGTAAAGTTTGAACAGTTATGCTAATAAGCATCATAACTGTTATTGGAGGGTGTAAATTTTTTTTTGGAAGGAAGGAAGGAAGGAAGGAAGGAAGGAAAAGAAAGAAGCAATGTAGGAAGGAAGGAAGCAAAAAAAAAATTAAGGTTGATACTAGGGCAAAATTTGGCCTTCCCTGCACTTGAATTATCCCCAGACAAGAAGCACCTCTGGCCTTGAGTCCATTGAGAGCATAGGTAAGAAAGAACAGTATGTCCTACAGAGTCAAAGAAACATCCCTGGCCTCAGGATGTATCCTAACACTATGAAGATAAGCAATGTGAGATCCTCAGTCCAGCAACCATTTATGAATGGTCAGCCCTTCACATTTCAACAACATTCATAATTCTTTCTCATTATGCCCATTACGATTACCATAACAACATATATTCTGTGATCATTGAGAAATCTGTGATTATAGATGAAAACGATGGGCTTGAGAATGCAATATTGTCTCCCAATCAAGAGAATTTGGATCTATAAAATTCTCTGAAGCAATCTTATTAATTCATTCATATTACAAGTATAAACAAAGTACCAGACACTCTCCTAGGTACTCCTAGGTGGCCACTCTAGAAAAGCCTGTCTTCATGAAACTCTTAATGAGGGCAATAGAATAAGCAATTAAATCATCACAACAAAATAAAATATTGCTTCAAATAGTAATATTGGTTATGAGAAAAATAAAGTGAGATGGGAGAGAGATGAGAGGTGATGAGATGCCGTGCAAAGATTATAATATGGTTTAGTATCATCTAATTTACATGATAAAAAATAGTATTTTGCAGGGCACCCTGGTGGCTCAGTCGGTTAAGCATCCACCTTTGGCTCAGATCATCACCTCACGGTTCACAAGGTTGAGCCCCATGTCAGGCTCCATACTGACAGCTCAGAGCCTGGAGCTTGCTTCAGATTCTGTGTTTTCCTCTCTCTCTGCCCCTCCCCTGCTCATGCTGTATCTCTCTTTCTCTCAAAAATAAATAAAAACACTTAAAAAATAGTATTTTGCTGCTATGTAGAGAACGGATTGCAGGGACACTGGATAGGAGGCCATTCTGATAGTCTCGGGGGAGATGTGATGATGGCCTGGTGGTGGCAGTGGAAGTAATGACATGTGCCCTTACTTAGTAGGTATTTGCAGATAAAGAATACTGCTGACAGATGACCAGAAGCCCTGCTACCGGGTCATCATGGTATTCACAGTCATAGCACAGATGAGACCATTCTGTAGAGAGGATAGTTCAGAGCAAAGGTCGATTCCTGGGCAATGCAATATTTAGAAGTCTGGAAGAGAAATTTCCATAACAGGAGACAGAGAAGGAGCCCTTGTTGAAGTAGGAGTGTGATGTCTTGAGAGCAAGTAAAGAAACTGTTTCTGAGAAAAGGAAGTGATCAACCACGACTTATCCTACTTCAGAGAGTAAGAATGAGAAAATGCCACAAAATAATTTGTAAGTTACAAAATCATTCTTCAATGCCAAAATGTCCCCAGTGGATCCAGGTATTCCCCAAATCTTTGCATCAAAAGTATCACTTGGCCTATCCGTTTCTCCTGAAAGTCTGTATCGATAGATAGTATCTGTAGAACAAATCCTGGCTAGATTAAGAACTATAGTTTTTATTAATTCCCCAAGGCCTCCAAAATTCTGCAAAGACATCTAAAAGTAATTGGAAACACACACTGATTCAGAGAATGCAAGTTGTTAATGAGTCAAATAAAGAACTACCCAGAAGAAACAGAGAAGAGGATTATGTAAAGTTTTAATTAACTGCCTCTCAGGTTCATTTTCCATTGTAGTAGACTTGAATTTCATTTGTTATATTCTCTTCCCCCATTTGAAGCATCTCTAAAGTTGAAAGTTATGTTGAGATATATCCACATGGCAATGAGGAATGACTGGAAGCTTACAGGACAAATTATGAACAGGGCAGTGTAATATACAAGGGACAGGAGAGCAGGTAAGTAAAAAAATAAGTAACAGATTAGGCTGAGAATCCAAGAATCTGCAAGAGCAGAGTTAACAGCACATAATAAAAAACAGATGAGGCTTGAAGGCTAAAGCAGTAGGCTGCATTGTCTACAGCTATTTTCACAGCATTCTAATCCCAAGAACCAGTTCCTGACTTGGCTCATTCTGGAAGCCAGAAAGGTGAGCTGGAAAGGCAAATTTGTATCCTTATGGAAGACATTGTTGACAATAATGGAACTGGCTATAAGAAATTAAATCCTCGGGACACCTGGTGGCTCAGTCGGTTGAGTATCTGGCTTCAGCTCAGGTCATGATCTCACAGTTTGTGGGTTTGAGCCCCGCGTTGGGCTCTGTGCTGACAGTTCAGAGCCTGGAGCCTGCTTCCGATTCTGTGTCTCCCTCTCTCTCTGTCCCTCTCCTGCTTACGCTGTCTCTATCTCTCAAGAATAAATAAACACTAAAAAAAAAATTAAAAAAAAAAAAGAAATTAAATCCTCTGTGCTCATTACCCACACAATCTGAATGGAGATTACTTCTGTAAGAATATAATTTGTGGTGGTTGGTGGAAATATTATTTCTAACAATGTTTACTTCTCAGGTTGCTGTAAGATTGTATATTTTTCTAAGAAATAAATAAAGATAAATTTATTTTACCCTTGACAACATAAAAAGATACTTTAAAATATGTAAACCATGACAAAAGAGGGAATCTAGGAAATCTCTTTGAGAAACCGAGAATAGAACAGAGAAAATGTCTGCCCCAGACATTCTTTGTATAGCTTTCTGTGAGATTCACTTCAGTTTTCCCAGCTACCCACTCTCATTTATTTTATCCAAGCCCCCATTCTTTCTTGTATTTAGCATTTTGCTTAAACTTCAGTGGACATCAGAATTACTTGAAAAGTTTGTTAAAATCCAGATTTGCGGGCTCTACTCAGAATTTCTGATACAGTAGGTGTGGGATGGGCCTAAGAATTTTACATTTCTCACAAATTCATAGATGATGCTGATGCTACTGGTCTGTGAGTTACCAATGAAAACCACTGAGTAAAAACAACAGTAATGGGTGGTACTGCCCTATACATAAATAAAATTGACATGAATAAAATGCAAGTCAAGATATCAGATTTATTTTTAGTTTATCACTCCATGTCCCGGGATTTAAAGTGTGGTTGCAGAATGAAGTAATCTTAGAGTACCTATCTAAAAAATTTATTTTTATGTGTGTATCTTTAAAAAAAAAAAAACCCTCATGGGGCGCCTGGGTGGCTCAGTCGGTTAAGCAGCCGACTTCGGCTCAGGTCATGATCTCGCGGTTCGTGAGTTCAAGCCCCGCGTCAGGCTCTGTGCTGACAGCTCAGAGCCTGGAGCCTGTTTCGGATTCTGTGTCTCCCTCTCTCTCTCTGACCCTCCCCCATTCATGCTCTGTCTCTCTGTCTCAAAAATAAATAAACGTTAAGAAAAAAAAATTAAAAAAAAAAACCCTCATGAATTCTTAGAAGTTTAATGGACTCTGCTTTGTACTAGGTTTTCTTCCAGGTACTGAGGGAAGGTAGAGGAATATGAGATAAATAAAATACAACCCATATATGCAGAGGGCCCCAAAGACAAAGGAAGAGAAAACATCACAAAAATAAGTGCCATTAATACAGCATATGCTCTGCTAATAAGAGCTAGCACTCGCATTTTGTGCGCTCTGTGTGAGGAACAATTAATTCTAAGCACTTTCCTTACTTTAATGCATTTAATTCCTCCCAGGAATCCTGAAGAAAGTACTGTTTTTCATCTCTGCTTTACAGATGAGACATTGTCTCACTTGCCCAACTAGTGGAAGAGCTGGGACTTGGATCCAAACAGCCCAGAGGCCATGGTCATGGTATTAACCACTCAACAATGACAGCCCTACATGCTGTAATGAACTGTAGCTCCAGGGAGGTGTGGGAGCCCAGAGGAAGAAGGGCAGTCAGAGGAAGCTTCCTAGGGAGACGATCTTAAATTTAGAGGAAAGGTGATGAATTATTTTTGCTAAATTATTTAAAATTACTACTTTAATAAATAATTTGTAGAAGCAAGTTTGAAATTATCTTGATGCTCTCTGTATGTTGTTTTTTTGCAATCCTACAAATATGATGATTTTTGTTTTGTAGTGCATGATTTCCTTCCAATCACCCATTTTGCCTCCATGTGAAAATACTATCCTTTAGGAGGGATCTCTTTACTTTGTTCATAGATTTATGCCCAGTGCCTATGAGAGTTTCTAGCACTTGATAAGTATTTACTATATTAGTTAAGTTGTTAATGGCAACCAAGTTAACTACAAGAATAACGTCAGTAAGACCTCGGTCAGCAATATATATAGACTAGTAATATTTGAGACTAGTAATATCTGAGACCAGTAATATATAAAGGAGCTCTTCTTTGTAGAAATATAAGGCAGCTACTTATAATGTCATTATTTTGTCTTTTCTATTCTTTTCTACCCCCAATCTGTGGCATCTGCCATTAGTAGAATGAAAAAAAAAAAAAATGGCATATGAGCTTTCTGAATATACTTCTTGAATTGTCTGTGCTCAGATAACCAAGACACCTATGTTTATCTTCTGTGGGCCAACACAAAAAATATAGGGTTTTCAGGGTCAAAAGTAATAAGTTATCTATAAGTTTATCATAGGGTTAGGGAAAAAAACATAAATATAGTGTCCATTAGTAACTGGTAACAGGAAAGAGGCTCTGTAACATCCATTTTATTAAGAACTATGTGTACATGGGTTAGCCTCAATTACACACACACACACACACACACACACTCTAGGAAGTTTTTTTTTTTATTATTATAAATTTAGTAAGTCATTATTTAAGGAACTTCCTCTTACTTTTGCAGCTGTTGTGTAATAATGGTCCTCAAACCCAGGGTTTCTGTCCTCTGAAATTCTTGACAGGTCTAGAGGAAACCCCCAACAGTACCCTATTACTAAGCTACCCCCAAATATTTCCTTTTGCTTCTGAAAGGGACTCATTTGCTCTCTGGATTCTACCATTACCAAATAGTTACAGAAGATCTTTGTAGCATCACTACAGGTGTAAAGACTCATTGTATTATTCTAGAAGGATAGGAAGTCAAGGAAGAACCTGTTATTATGTCTTGTTTCTTTAAGTGATGGTTTATCAAAACTACCACAGTCATTTTCCTCACCAAATTAGGATGCTCCAGAGAAACAGAACCAATAGGATGTATTCAGAAAGACAGAGAGACAGGAGGAAGTTTATTTTAAGGAACTGGCTCACATGATTGTGGAGCTGGCAATTCTGAAATGTGCAGGGCAGGCCAGAGGCTGGAAATTCCAGCACAAGTTGATTTTGCAGTCTTAGTCCAAAGGCAGTCTGGAGACCAAATTTCTTCCTCTTTGGGATCTTCCATATTTTTCCTCAGGGCCTTCGACTGATTGGATGAGGCCCGCTCACATGATGGAGGATAATCTGCTTTACTCAGAGTCTACTGATTTAAAGGTTAATCACATCTGTAATATACTGTCATAGTTACAACTAGACTAGTGTTTGACCAAACAATTGGGCACCATAACCAAGCCAGGTGATGCATACAAATAACAGTCACACTTACCAACATTCTGTTGTTTAGAGGTCACCAGCTCTAAACAAATTTACTACACACCTTTGGGGATTCCTAGCAATCCGTTTGAAGAATGCTGGTCAATAGATTTGTAAAGTAACTGTAACTTACTAGGTAAAAAAAATCTCCTAAAATATCTTATTCTAGTTAGCAAACTGAAGATGTGTTGATTGTGCAGTTAAGAGATATACTCTGAATTTATCAGATCAAGGCAAAACAGACATTGCTTAGAATATTAAGACATGCTGAGTTATAGAGCTATTACTACTTTCCTGTTTCATGAGCAGGCCTTTTGGATTTACATCACCTGTTTAGCGTAGTAAACTAAATTATTCCTAAAGAAATTCATGTCCTAATTCCCAGATCTGTGATTATGTTACTTTCTATGGCAAAAAGGACTTTGCCTTATTTCAGAATATTTTCTCTTCCACAGGACAAGTTTTCTGTGGTGACTTGGGAGCTAAGTTTATAACCAATATTTTCTACTCAAAGACACATATGTCTAATTTGACTTACTGCTTTATAATTTATTGTGGTAGCTACCCCATCAGCACCCACACCTATACTTCTCCATGGCCATCATTGTCACCTTCCCTGATGAATTTCTCTTTCTGTTACCTTGTAACTTTGTAGCCATGAACCTGAATGTTATCTTAATCCACCTCTTTCTTTCAGAGCAGCAGACTCAAACATCAAGTCCTATTAACTTTTCTTTTGAAGTGTCTGACATTTCTGGCCTTCCCTGTCCATTCCTGTCTGCCTCCACTCTAATTCAGACCATCAGTTATTTCTCCTTGCTCCTGAAAATATCTTCTAACAGGCTTTTCCAACATGTTTCATTTTCTATCCTACATTTAGATGCTCCTCTAAACATTCTTTTATTCCATTTTTATCCTGTCCCTATATTATATATGATGGTTCCCAAAGGTACCTAAGCCCTAACCAGTCCCTTTAATGCCCCCATACTGCCCAGATTTTCCTCTTTGCTTTAGTTCATTTTTATTGTCAAAATTACTTAACATATTTAAAGAATAAACCAGTTGCTCAAGACCATAATAAGTCCTCAAAAATGCTGAATATTCCTTACTAGTGAAATCAAGCATCCTTGCCTGATATGTTGGTTTACTGCTGTACATCCTTTGAATTTACACATAAGACCCACACCAAGGCCACTGGGTAGCTTTCTACATGTAAGTCATGGCCTCATTGGAGAGGGGCCAGCTCTCTGATCTCAACTTAGCCCATCTAGTTTCCACGTTTATGTTGTTCTAGGTTTCCTGACTCTTTCTAGGCTCTTTCCTGGCTTCTTTCTAGGTTCTTGTTTTTTATTTTTTGTTTTTTACTGTCAAAATTCAGCAGAGATAAAGTTGGTAATTTTAATAAGTCATTTTTAGATGAATGCAGAGAAACAGAATACAGTCACACATGTATAGAAATAAAGTTTCTAGAGATTTCTTATTTTATTTTATTCAAAGAAATGTATATATATATATATATATTTTTTTTTTTCCATTTTAAACAGAGGTTAGCCATAGATTGACTGGATTGGTTGAACTTGGAGCAACCCCACTCCTTTTATTACCTATCACTGTCTGATAGTGAGGAATGGATAATAAACCTATTGAAATGTTGTGAGATTTAATTTTAATTGGTAGCATTCTAAGAACTGCTAATAAAGACACTACATCTTCTTTTGCTTCCAACATCACCTCCAGGCATGGAGTCCAAGCTCCCAGACTGTTTATTGTCACCTCATGGATGGCTTCAAACTTATTTGTATGTAGCCTTATTTCCCCTGGCCATTCCTGACCCACTGCCCTGGATAAGGTGTTTTACAGTGCATCCCCAGACACTCCTTCACTGGGATCAGACCATCTTGCATCAACCTGTCACTTAAATGTTCTGCTGCTCTGCTAACATTCATTCTGAAACTATGTGCCTGAAATTCCTACTTTTCAGCTCCATTCATTAGCTATCATGTTTCCTTCCCTTCTTCTTCCTTCTTCCTCTTTTCCTCTTTCTCCTCATTGCCACTGTGGCTCATTTCATGGTGGATTCTATCTATTAGAGTATTCAGTGAGCAGTGAACTCTTTCTGGATTTAAGGTTACATGCTCCATTCATTTCTCACGCTTCTTGTCACTTCATCATTCAGATGTTCTGCATGCTAGAACATCAGTCTTTCAGAACTGTTTTTAGTTTTACAAAACTCCCAAGTCTTAAGCATTTAGTTACAACAAAATATACAGATTTCACCAAAATTTAAAAGGTGTACAATCACTCAAAGGAATTTATATTATCTGAGAACAACAGAATAAGGATTCACTTTCATCTGGTTTTTCCTGTTGTTTTGCCTAAGCCTGGAAAGTAGGAAAATAAACAATACACCGTCAAGGCCCTAGAATTGTTCTTTCTGCCTCCAGAGTGGTTGCCAATGTGGGCTCTAACCATGCTCAGTTTGGATTTTAACTTTGTAAGCCCTAAACACAGAGACAGCCAAGGTGAATGCCTCAGAAACCATGGGCTAGAATGTTCACAGCTTCCTCCTCTAGCCCCATGCCTTTCCTGGCTTCCCCCTGAGGAGCAGTGCACAGGATTGAACTCAGAGCCTCCCTAACTGTGTGGAAGAGAGAAGAGAAGGTGCCATGCTTTTGAAAATGCCTGGCCATGATGGGAAACAAATTCTGAGCTCTCTCTCTCTAAAAAGGAAAATGGACCTTTAGATTGTGTTAAAATATAGTTGATTCTCACTATTCACAGTAGTTACATACTATAAAGTCACTGAGTAGAGAATACTGAACCATTGCTCTAGGAGAAATACAGGGTTAGCTTCCTGCAAACCTGTGGTCACATTTCTGTCAATCCATCAATACATAACCTCATTTTAGGCATGTTTCTGTTTAAAAACACAGCACTTAATATATATTTTTGATTCACTAGCATTAAACTCAACAAAAATATCATTATAATTCATGCCTGAACAAAGCCTATCTGACATTTTTTCTTCATAAAGTACATCACATCCTTCTTGTGCTTAGGATCACCAGGCAGCACCTCTGTCCTATGCCAGGGGGGGCACTTTCAACAGCTGAATCACCATCACCACCACCAACAAACCCACAAAAATGGGAAACATGTGGCACTACATAGACCACAAAAACGACATTTGTTTCAAGTATAAGAGTTAAATTAAGGCAGGGTGTTGCCTTGTCCGACCTGTTGGCAACATGCACTTTGAATGACTCAGATTTTTCACAGCTCTGTACATTTCTTCAGATGACCATAAAAGGGCCACAAGTTTTGATTTGGAAGTATACGTAAATTTTTATGAGTAGGAAAATTGCAAATATGGAATTCCCAAATAATGAGGATCAACTATAACTGTTTGTATGAAAGAATACATTGAACCTAGGTTTAATAGCTTATTGATAGACATTATTATCCTCATTTAAAGGTTGAGAAAATTGAGACAAAGAAAGTTCAAGTTACTTGCCCAAATTACACCATTAGTAAATGCTAGAGTTAGGATCCATACAGTCTGGTTCAGAAGCCCCAATGTTTGTCTACGGCCATACCACCCTGAACGCACCTGGTTGATCTCGTCAAAAGCCCCAATGTTTAAGCTTTAACTGCACAATATTGCCTCTCAAAATAAATATTAAGTTTTAGAATTTTAAGGTCTATAATAATAAAAGGTATTATTTTGAACTTTATATATTAAGATGAAACCAGGATTGCGTTGAATATAATGTCGATTAGGAATTTAACCATTTTAACTAAAAAAATTGTAAAAAAAAAAGAAGAAGAAAAAGAAGAAGATCTTACATGAGGTTTCTTGAGACAATTAACAAGGGACATGCAAAATGGATACAGCTTTCAATATTTTCTCTTAAATATTTAAGAGACTATTTTAGTGACAAGAATGCAATGGGAATAATTAAGGAGGTGAATACAAAATTGAGGTTCATACTAAAATGTGTATCTATGCACTTCCCACTCTTATTTTATGTAATTCAAAAGATAATAACAAAACTGCAGCAAAGAGATTTGATAGACCATTATTTCCCTTGTGCATTCAATTTACATTGTCAAGGCTTTAGAAATATAATAACCCTGGCAGTATTTTTTGTTGCTTGAAATTGTAAATAGGATTATATGTCTACTGTTAAGACAGGATGTGAAGAATGGCACCTCACATGTCACATGGGTGTTTCTCCTGTCACAGAGCAATCAGATTCCAACACGCAGCAATGCTCCACTTTACAGCCCATAGAAATACTAATATTTTATCAGACTCCAAATCCTCTGATGAGAGGAATGAAAATTATTACCTTTCTTCAACTCTCGCAAATGTCATCCTTACTCCTTTAATTGGCATCCGATTAACATCCAGGGAAAGTGACCCTAAAACCATCTGTGACATGGCCTCTAACCCAGAAGAAAATCAGAAGTCCCCAGTCCTCTAATTTTGTAAATGAAGAAACAAAGGTCCAGGAAGATGAAGGAGCTTTCTTAAGCATTATAGATTTTGTGGCTGAGCTGGGATTAGAAGGCAGATCTCCTGACTTTTTATCTTCTCTTTGTTTTGTGTTTCATTGTTTTGTCCTATGGTGGCCACCTGGTCATTCTACTTTGAGTGAATAAATATTTATGATTCCAGATAGTGATTTATGAGAACAAATGGATTACATGGTCATGAGCTTCCAGTTTGCGTAGTCATCTTTTAAATTTTTAAAGCTTATATTCTAACCTTGGGTATATATTCCCATTCTATTATTCTGGTGAGCTAAGTTAATCTTTTGAAAGCTTTGGTTTGATTACTTTAATCTAATTATTGGCCATCATCTTTTATAGGGATTATCTTGAACTGTTAGAAATGGCTCAACACAAATAAATATATGACTCAATTTCTTTACTGTGTGCCAACTCACCTATTAATTTTTATTTGCAAAACTGGTGAAATTGAATTTTCCTTGAAAAATACCCCCAAACCATTTAATTCTGCTCTTCTGAAATTACCATTCAACAGACATTGGTTGAAACAACTGAAACCTGAAAATTTATTTTGTCCAAAAAAAAAAAAAAAAGTCAAAATCAAATTGACCACTCTTTAGTGTGAATTGTGGCTTCTTATTTACACCTGATAATAAAAACAGACGCAATGAATCTTGATTAATTCAATGAAAATTTCCGTGAAATGAAGCAGAGGTACACTGCAGATTAAGCAAACTTTAAAAAGCCTTTTATATATTCTTAAGGAATCTATTATTTTAATCCAATAAGTAAGATTATAAACTGTTTATAAAATAAATACTGTAAGTTTAAGAAAATTGCTAAATGGTGTATGAGCTAAGATTAATAAGACTTCTGTTTCTCATTACCATGTGCAACATAACAAGAGTCTTTTGCTTCCGTTGTAACAACAACAAGCAAGATGATTTTCAAAATCAGTTCAGCAGAAAGTGAATGACAAAAGAAATCTAAATGAACTAAATTCCAGAAAGAGACAAGGCTTTCACAAGAAAGAAGAAATTTATGACTTCCTTCGTTCCTTACAGAGCAATAAGAACTCCATAAGAGACTCTTAAGGACTGAGAACAAACTGAGGGTTGGTGGGGGGTGGGGGAGAGGGGAAAGTGGGTGATGGGCATGGAGGAGGGCACTTGTTGAGATGAGCACTGGGTGTTGTATGGAAACCAATTTGACAATAAATTATATTTTGTAAAAAAAAAAAAAAAAAGAAGTATTGATGAGGAATAAAGAGAAAGCAGCTGAACATTTAGCATACTTTTAATGGCTATATTTAGGCTAGTGTGATGGACAAAAATCCGAAAGAGCCCCAATTACAGGGTGGGTCTGCATCACCCACTATCTCTCTTTTGTAGGCTGTTGTAACTGCACAGAGCTAGTATACCAATAGTTGGAGGGCAGAAAAACTGAGAGAAGTCCTTGGAAAACATGTCTGAGTCTTCCCTGAAGACCTGCTTAGTGGCTGCTGAAGAGTGAAAGGGAGGCAGGTTTGCTGAGACAAATCCCACCAAAGCTCTTACCGTATGGAAAGAAAGTTCTAAATACAGAGAGGCATAAAAGCTGGAAGAAATCCCTCCAACCTATTGGGATGGTAAGGAGTCTTCCTTAACTGAGTGTACTACAGAGGTCCCATAAAATCCAAGGTACTCTGATGTGAAGAAGTCTGGAGGTATAACTGGAGAGAAGAGAGAATTATATAGTGACCCAAAAGCTGATAGCCAGTCTGTACAGCAACTGAGATTTCTAGATTCTCACCAGGGCTCAGATCCCAAGCTGTTCTGAAGAAAGTTATGATCCTGCCCTCAAAATATTTGAGGCCAGTTGGTAATTGAAGCTAGGTAAAGACACAAAATTGGCCAAGCTCAGCTCATCTACAGATAAATTTGAGTCAGTTGTCTGATTGAAGAAATAGTGTGCCTTATTCTGGGGATAGATATTTACTTTGGTTCTTTAATACAATGCTCAGCATACAATAAAATATTACAAGAAATATGAAGAAGGAATAAAAGGTGACCCTTGGTCAAGAAAAGAGACAATGATTAGATGCAGACAGAAGTGTTTCAGTTGTTGAAATTATCAGATGGAACATTAAAGTAACTATGATAAATATGTTACAGAATGTATTGTCAAAGTCAGGCAACATGAGTAAAATGAGAACAATTTTATCAGAGAAATGGAAATTATAATAAAAAAGGAAATCCTAGAGATAGAAAATATCTGAAAAAATTTAAAAATTAGATGGGCTTCATTATAGAAACAACAAAGTGAATCAGTAAATTTGAAGACAAAGTAAATTATTCAAACTGAAAAAGAGATGAAAACTCCAGATTCAAAATAAAGCCATAAAAAAAGAACTAGCTCAGTTCATCTATACATTAATTTGACTTGATTCTGATCCAGACTATATAGGATAATATTAGATAATCTAATACATGTATAATTGTATTTCTTTAGTAACGGTGACAGAGAATGGGGCAACAAAGTATTTGAAGGAATAATTGTCAAGAATGACCCAAAATTGATGAATGACATCAGTCCACAGATTCAGTAAGCCCTGTCACCCCATGAGCAGAATAAATACAAAAATGTTGGGGCATCTGAGAGGTTCAGTCAGTTAAGTGTCCAGCGTCGACTCAGGTCATGATCTCAGGGTTCATGGATTCATGCTCTGCGTCGGTCTCTGTGCTGGCAGCTCGGAGCCTGGAGCCTGCTTTGGATTCTGTGTCTCCCTCTCTATCTGCCCTCCCTGACTCATGCTCTCTCTCTCTCTCTCTCTCTCTGTCTCTCTGTCTCTCTCTCAAAAAATAAACATTTAAAAAAATTGTTTTAGGGGCGCCTGGGTGGCTCAGTCAGTTGAGCGTCCGACTTGCCTCAGGTCACAAACTCGCGGATTTTGAGTTAAAGCCCTGCATCGGGTTCTGTGCTAACAGCTCAGAGCCTGGAGCCTGCTTCAGATCCTGTTTCCTTCTCTCTCTGTTACCCCCCGCTTGCTCTCGCTCTCTCTCTCTCTCTCAAAAATAAATAAGGATTTAAAAAAAATTTTTTAATAATTTTAAAAGAATGAATACAAAAATGTCATACCTACACACCATAGTTAAACAGCTGAAAATCAAAAATAAAGATAAAATCTTAAAAGTAGTTGAAGGAGGAAGGGGGCGAGGGTGGGGAGTTTGTGCTGGAGAAAGCACATTCCGTACAGGAAAACAATTACAAAAATGATATCTGACTTCTCATCAGAAATAGAGGCAGAATGCAATGCAGTACACAAGTAGCTATGACTCCACTTCTATGAAATCCAAGAAGAAATAAAACTTACCTATGTTGATAAAAATTAGCAGGTAGTTGCTTCTGAAGTGGAGAATTGACTAGAAGGGAACATGAGAGGATTTTCTGTGGTAATAGAAGCTTTCTTTAGCTTATTTTCGGCTGTGGTTACATGGTGTATAGAACTGTCAAAATTCATCAAACTCATCAGTGCAAATTTAAATTATACTTAAAAAAATAAACTCTATGAACATAAATATCTTTACACAAAAACATTAGTGATTATGTGATTACGGACAGGCCTATTTCAGATACAGAGGAATCCATTCATGTCTTAAATTCCCGTAATAATCAAAGCAAGGTGAAGATAGAAAAAGTATGATTTTATAAAAAGTATACCTAAAAGCCGGAACTAATTCTTAGCATAATGGTACCTTTATTGACATGAATACCTTTATTCACATATATATAAATATAATATATGCACATACTGAGTATATTTAATTTGATGTTCTACAAAAATAAGCTAAAGATCATGATTTAATTAACATTAAAATAACTAACATAGCTCCTCTGCATCATTTCAAATTCTGTGAAAGGTTAACTCTGTCATGCTTTAATTAAAAAAAAAAACTTAAATTAGAAATTTTTAGTTATTGACCATGTATATTAGCAGGCTGAGCATTTCCTACTCAGTGAAAATAAGCAGGCAAAATAACCCGATCCAAGATAATGAAAAATATTGCTGTAAATGATTGTTTAAGCAGGTTTAAAACTGATTCATCGTTTTGTAAAGGACCAACTATTCTGGAGTCAAGCTCTCAGGATGGTTAGTACTTGGGAATAATGGAAAGAATCAGAGATTTTAATGTTGGAACAAAGATAAATTAGGACAAGGATGCCTTAAACTATTTGATGCAGTAGAGATAAAGGGAGGAAACTAATATTTATTGAATGCCTACTATGTTTCAGCCACTTTCCTGGGCACTTTTTCTGTTAAGTCACTTAATTATCTCAATATCTCTATGACTTGGAAGAGAAGGCTAGGCTCAGATAATTAGTAGCTTGTTGAAGTTCACGTAGTAAATACCTGTGCCTTTGTAGCTATCGTGTTCTATATTGCCCAAAGGATTAGAATATATGAGAATTTAGAGGAAATACATTTCACCCCAACAGAAGTCGTAATTATCCACTAATCAGTGTTGTCTAACCAAAACACAGGCTGCCTTGGGAAGTAAAGAGCACTCTGTCATTAGTGGTATGCAAGCAGTACCCAGATCATCTCTTATGGCCTCTGGGAATACAATTCTATTACTGGGTAGGAAACTGGAAAGATACCGTCTAAGGCTCTGTCATGTCTGTAACTTCAAAAAGCCTTCTAGTAGATTAATGGATTTTAAGCTACCACTAAAAATGAAGTAGAGAAACGGAAAATAAAGAAGCCAACCTTCAGACCTCTAGTATCTTTAGCATGATCACTATAATCTTAATTTGTGTATCAGAAAACATGGTTCAGCACAGCTGTTAGGAAAGGTACCCTGGAAAACCATGACTGCTTGTTACAATACTTGTTACTCTTTTTCATGCACAAGAGAGATTCTTAATGAAGTTTGTTGTTTTTAATATTATATTATCTTAAACTTGAGGAATTCACTGACAGGAGGTAGGTGACATGAAAAGGTGACTGTATTCCTATAATGATTAAACATTTATTTAATGAAAATAACATTTTAAGCTGTATTGACAGTGATGTAAAAGTTCACCAGAATAGCAATGTGCAGGAATAATGCGTAAAGCATTGATTGGGAGGTGATGATGTTTTTTGTTCATTGTATGGTGTGGCAGTGAGAGAGATGACCCAGGGCATGTAAAAATCTCATGTTATCATGTGAATATTTTTCTTCCTAATTTTGCCCTGGTTTAATTACAGCAGAAAATTATATTTTATAATGACCTTTAATGAAAATAAATAAAAAATTCTACCTTAATACCTTTTTAAGAAAATACATAATTTTTCATTTTGAAAATGGTACCTACCTTAGACAGTTTCAGCTTTCACAAGCTCATCTTCATAAAATATTTGATAAATTTTGACCCACTGCACACAATATAAGAAGGGACCAGTGCACTTATCATTGAAATATAACCACAGATTTACATATAGCCGTTTAGTTCTAACACATTTTGAAGGGTAAAATATTGCCTTACAGTAAGTTCTTAATGTATCCTGGAAGTTTTTCTTTTGTTTTGTCTTCTGTTAAAACATGCAAACCAACAAACTAATTTACTGTGCCCCAAGACACTCAGGTGAATTGAAAACTCAAAGTCTAATTCTGCTCTCTTTTCCTTTTGTTTCCCTTTAGCCTACAATATAGCAAAGAGGAAAATGAGGCCAGATTCAGTTTTCCAAAACACTATGGAAGAGAATTGACTTTTGCTTTGACACCTTTCTTTCTGTTGCCATACGTCTTCACACTGCTTGCTTCTGATAATGCCACAGCTATTAAAGCAAGCTGATGTGTAGTTTCTATACCACATTTTTTCTAGCTAGTTGTGAAAATAAAGACTAATAACAAACCATCACTCATCTGTGTGTGTTTTGTCACTGAGGTAGCTGTTTACATTCACCATTTTATAGTGATGCATAATTAATACTTCTAATTGATAGCTAATAACTAATTATGAAATTCAAACTCCAAAACATTGATACAAAAGCTGTAAAATCCTGATGGAAATTTCCGTACTGAAGATGTTCATAAAAGTGCTCGCCTGTATTTTCTGTTGCAGTTCCTTTTTGAAAGAATCTAATATAACCCCTCCAGGAATTATGTGTCCATTTCAACTTCAGAAGGAAGCAAACCAGGCGTGACAGCAGAAAATACAAAAAGGAACCTATTTAATATTGTTATTTAGTATTTGCCTCATGTCAAAGTATCTTCAAAAGGAGTTATTACAATGTGATATTTTTGTTTTGTTTTGTATTTAAGAGGTTGGTGTGTCTTTCCAAATTAAAATTATCCCACAAGTAAGAGTGAGGCATTAATACTAATGAGAATATTAGTTTATATTCATTGTAAGATGAGAAATAGAAAGGAAGAGATGCTACATTGTTAAAACCACCGATGAAAAATCACACAAAAATCTGTTCTGCTTTGTGAGAACTACTTTTAGGAGTAGATTGTGTTCAACTTTTTCTTATGGGTTCCAGGTATGATAAAAACATATTAATCCTATTACCTCTCATCCTTACAGATACTCATCTCAAGGAACTTCCAACCCTTCTCCACTGTGCAGCAAAATTTGGTTTAAAGAACTTAGCTATCCATTTGCTTCAATGTTCAGGAGCAACCTGGGCATCTAAGGTGAAAAATTTGGAGGGTTCAGATCCAGCACATATCGCTGAAAGGCATGGTCACAAAGAACTCAAGAAAATCTTTGAAGACTTCTCAGTAAGTTTTTTTTTTCCATTTTATCTCTAGGACGCTTTTTATAAAATAAGTGTGTTTGCACGCGCGCGTGTGTGTGTGTGTGTGCGTGCCTGTATGCACATTACTCTTTCGGGAATGATGCTGCTTCTCAGCTAGTTTGTAGTGTCTTTTGGTCCTGAAAAAGCATTTTGCAAGATAGATCAGCTTGTTTTAGCATCGCCATAAACCAGCTCTGACTCCACGCTCCCTCCCCTAGAAAGCTTTTAAAAAGCTTGTCTTTCTGGTTTCTATACAGCCTGTTCCATATTGGAGGGGAGATGGTGAGAAGGAAATGAAACCCTATTACATTTATTCTTTCATTCAGGAGTCTAAGTAAGACACTGTTAGGCACATGAAATTAGATGAATAATTGATAGGTTAAAAGAATACATTTTTAAAATCATTCAAAAAGTCTACTTAATAAAAAGTTAATTCATGTTACTTAAATGTGTTTCTCACAGGGGCTTCCTTTTCTCATGCTGTTAAGTCCCTCATCCTAATTATGTAGGTTAAAGCCTGAAATTTCAGAAGCATATTAGTCTAGATTTTAGCAAGAATACCACCAAGGGAAGATTTTGAAGGAGGGGATACTACCTTAATACATAGAACACATTTCGTGTTTTCATAATCAGCTTTAGAAGAGCAATTATTTTCTCTTGTAACAAGAGAAATGTTATGTACATTTAGCTTGTGAAAGTGAATTATGCTTCTGATGGCTCTTTGGAAAACATAAGAAAATAATTGGCGAATATGTCAAAATTTGTCTTTTGACTCTCATAAAATAAATAATTTTATTGCCAATGAACAGTTAATAAAGAACATTGAAATACAATGAGTAGCTTCTGGTCATTTTACCATTCATTCTGATTATTAGGTTAAGTCAATGTAATACTGGACTTCCATAAACTAATCATATTTGTGGATTCCAGAGAGTCAAATGACAACCAATCTAACTTTTTCCCCACTTTTAAGAAATAACAAAGTAGTTACCAGAATAGCATGGATATCATTCACAATGAATTACAATAGGATATCTTTTGCTTTTATTTAAAATAAATACAGAAACAAAAATAAATAAATACATAAATAAGGGTTTGTAACAAAATTTTTAAAAGTACTTATTATTATTCTATGTCCTTCAAATCGTGAATAAGAATTATTTTTATTCCTGAAAAGATTTTAGATAGTGATTCTCACATATCTGATGAGTGCATTCACTTTAGTAATTATCCACTCTATATAGCCATTGACCAATGGTATGGTATCTGTCTCAGGTAAGCTAATGAATCAATTCAGCTTTGCGTCATTGCCTACAGTACTGTTGTGCAGTCCATCTTGGTTGCCTGTCTCAATTCTCTACAACCTTATTCTCAAATTTTTAACCTCTGGTGGACTTAAGTTAAAATTTCCTGTGGAAGGGGCGCCTGGGTGGCTTAGTCAGTTAAGCATCCGACTCTTGATTTCAGCTCAGGTCATGATCTCACAGTCATGAGATTGAGTCCCACATAAGGCTCTGTGCTGGGCGTGAAGCCTGCTTAAGATACTCTCTCTCCCTCTCTACCCCTCCCCTGCTCATGCTTGTGCATGCACTCACTCTCTCTCTCTCTCTAAAAAAGAAGAAAAGAAAAGAAGAAAAGGAAAGGAAAGGAAAGGAAAGGAAAAAGAAAAGAAAAGAAAAGAAAAGAAAAGAAAAGAAAAGAGAAAAGGAAAGGAAAGGAAAAAAGAAAGCCTGTGAAAGTCTTTAGCATCCAGGGTTACTTTCTAACATAAGCTCTGATTTTTTTTTCAAAGAGTAAGGCTTCCACTTCTCGTTCTCCAGTGAAGACTCCCCTTTTAACAGATGCAGCTTCATGCAAACTGCATGTGCCCCATAAATAACATGATACTAGATAATAATGGCAGTAGATAGGAATGTTAAGTTCAAAGGTAGGATTGTGATGGATATGGGAAATAATTTTCTTTTTCTCTCACATCACATGGATATTTGATCTCTGCTCTTGCAGTAATAGCACTGATTCAAGTTGATGGCATTATGGTTTTATTATCCATAGTAGTACTGAAAACATGAAAGAAGTATAGGTGTTAATTAGATAACATTCTCAAAACATGAGAGGTACTCATTTGTAATGGAGAGATTCTGTTCATAGATTAGTATGGATAACATAGATAATAATCACTGCCTGTAGGTGACTCTTCACTCTTTTATAATGGCTGCATTCTAATTTTGCAGTTATACTTGATAATTATGCTATAAAACTTATTAAATGATGTTATATATTTTGTTTCTTCGTGAGCTATTACATTTTGTCAGAATGTCCATAGTGGACATTGCCATTATAAACAGGTTACATCAGTTACTTTGTGAGTGTTCTGATGTCAGTAAGGAAGTGACTATAACTGTTGCAAGGGACAGCAGTTTTATAAAGGTATATTATGGTTATGGATAATTAGGTACAATAATTTTTCAAGCTACCAAAGACCTTTTTGCAAATGTGTGGTAAAGAAAATGGGAATATATCTGTTAGGTTGTGACACACATCAAAAAGTGTGTTTCCTATTGATTTACTTTTCTGACTATTCTTCTAATCATCAATTTTATTTAAAATAAATCCAAATATCTTATCTCCTTAATGAAAGCCAGAGAAACACATGTTGAAATTTTATATTGAAATTATGGTAACTAAGTCTCTCAAGAGTATATCTGAACCTGATAGAGAAAAAAATATACAAGCTCATTAGGCTGCTACAGTACTTTATTGTTTCATTAACAATATTTACATAGCTTTAATGTTATAATCACACTGATAAATCTAGATTGTCACATACATGTTCAAACTTTCCTTTAAAAAAAACCACTTTCCATTAACTATTGTTTCAGAATGGTTGAAAGAAGTTGATATTCATTCAGGTTTGAGGTTTACAATCCAATGAACCATACTTCTGTGCACAAGAAATACATATTTTTAATTTCAAACATATTTTGCCCCCAACTAACTGACTGATATGTTCAATTCTTCCTCATCGCCCATCAGTGAAACACTCTTAATTTTAGGATTTCACAGAGAATTACAACATGATATGTTTGAATAAAATGGGTAGAAGGAAAAAGCCAATTGTGATTTTTTAAAACACAGGGAAAAAAAAGAACCATTGGCAAGCATTCACAAACAAAATGCCCTCCATATCTTAATGTAAACTATTTGAAGAATAAGAGAAAAGAAAAAAAAAGGAGAAGGCTCAAATAACATCTCTTAATTTCTTCATGACATTTTTCCTTTGAGAAGTTAATAATTTATACACAATCTATAAGTGGAATCTATTGTGAACAGATAGCTTTCATAATGTTATCTAATTAATACCTATACTTTTTTTTCATGTTTTCAGTACTATTATAGATAATAATACTATATATTTCTAAAATCCGTAAGGTCTTTCAAATAAACTACTCTATTTTCAGTTTCTGACAACGTCTCCTCAGAAAATTACTATGAAAGGTGGATGGACCAAGAGGATAAGGGTTGGTGCTTAAATCTACAATTGAGTGAGCCACGATTTACTTAACAAAGTTCTAGAGGAGATCCCAGACTATTTCAAATAAGAAATAGCAATATTGACAATTAATTCAGTCCTCTGAAATGTTATCTTTTAAATAAAAAATGCCTGAAAAATTGAAAATAAGCTGAAACTTTGGCCACAGATAAAGACATAGTCTCTGAGTCAATATAAAGTATGCAGCAAAAATTAGAATTTCTTTTAAGCACGTACTTCCTTATATTATCTTGAATATGTCACCCCACCCATCTCCATCAGTTTAAAACACTTAACAAAATGATGACATCATTATGTAAATGGACAGGGAGATATATCCTCCTCTATTGGCTGGCATGGAATTGGAGAACATATGTTTATTTCTCTTAGGAACAGCATTCAGACTGATTATCTTTTTTCTTCCACCACAGTGTTCACTTATGTAGTTTTATGTATATGTTAATAAGATCTTAATCATAAATCATTTCATTAAAATTTAGGAATTACAAAATCAGCTTTCCATGTACTTTCTCTAGCTGGCAATTTCAGACAGACTCTTCACTGGGAATCTTTCTATTGTTTTCATCTGTGATGAGATTCCTATAACATCTTGCTCTCATTGACTTAATCTAACACTGCTGTTTGCCTCTGTGGACAGTGGGCTTGTGTGTGTGTGTGGTGTGTGTGTGTGTGTGTGTGTGTGTGTGTGTGTGTGTGAGGGGGAGGGGGCTGTTGCCCTCTAGTGTCTGGCTGACCGACAATGACCCTGAACTTTTTCAAATGGTCCAGGGTTTGGAATGAAGGTGCAGAAAGGTAGATGTTAAACCACTTTGAGAATCCCTGTATTAGGCAATGATGGACTGACTGCTGTGGAGAACCTGTCACTCAGAAGTTAGACTTTATGTTTAGGCCAGTGACCATCACTCTTCTTGACTATCTCCCTCAGTCTTAGTATTGCTCACTTGGTGCTTTATATACTATTTGTTCTCTGGTAGAGTGTTCATTTAATTTAGTATATATTAGTATATACTTATTCTGTCTAAGTAGCTGCACACCCTGCTTTGCCAATGTAGTTCTTCTTTCTTACAAGTCTAGAAGCTGGTAATCGGTAATGGGCTCCCTTCCCTTCCCACTGTTAGGGGCACTGGAGGTGCTCAGCATGTATTTACTCAATGATGGAGCAGAAGGTAAGTGTCAACTTTAAGGGCTTGTTTGATCTCACTTAACCAATAATATCCTTAACTAGGTCCCATGATGTAAATAAAATAATTGGTCATATTCTCTCTCCATTCAGGATTTTTTTAAGTTTAGTTTTAGAGAATTCTAAATTATCCCAACTGCTATCTTCAGTATATGTTTTTAATAGGCCAGCCTACAGTACATTTTAGAATTCTGGCCTTTGTTCAGTATTGATGTTCTGTTAGAACTAAAGAACCTGGAACAAGTCACATAACTGCACTCAACTGCATGCATTACAAATTCATTTCTCTGTTATGCTTTTGGAGCTACTTAGCAACCTCTTTCTAAAATCCCATTAAATGCACCATAGTGGGTATTACAGTGTTTTACCCTTCTGCAAGTCCACAAACCCAGTTTTAATACCCTAACTCTGCAACTCTAAACATCCTGTTAAACTCCCTGAACTCCCCTCACTTGTTTGCCAAATTTTCCATTTTTCTCTACACTTCGGGCCTCAGGATTCAGCCAGCTCTGGATTTGAATTCTAACTTCATCAAATACCAAGTTTGCATCCTTGGACAATCTCTTTGCTTTCTCTCAGCTTCCGTTTCTTTATCTGCAAACGGAAAATTCCTTACAGGGTGTTTTTAGGACTTAATGAAATAAATGTGAAAGTATTAAATATATAGTAGATCCACAATAAATGATATTTTATTCACCCATTTCCTTCGATTTATTGCTGTTTATATCAACTTTAATTCTCCGCATCAATCATACCCTCTCTTTCTTTTGCATCTTTAATCTCTCCCATTATATTGACTCTTCCCTGAACAAACATGTTCAAATATAGATATGCACACATGTATGCATGCACACACAGGTACACACTCCAAAGCTCTGCTTTCTCTTCAGTCTGTTTTTCAGTATCAGAGTTAACTGAAATAAATATCTCTTAACTTCACTCTGAAGCTCTTTTGTCAAATGCCATGAATAATCTATCATGGATCTGATCCGTTGGATTCCTCGTTCGTGTCCTTTGGCTCAAGCCTTCGCATGGGTTTCCATGACCATGCCATCTTCCTAAATGTCCACTGACTCCTTCTGAGTTTCTTCTCTTACCCCAACAGCTAACGTTCTTCCTACACAAGCTTTTCCTGTGTCTAATAACTCAGTCGTTGTCTTTAACCTGGGCCTTTCTCCTGACTTAAGACTCCAGTTCAATTTTGCAAGCATCGTTATCTTTCATGTATTTACTTCAGCCACTGGCAGTCTCCAGAATCCTAACAAGGGTCACACCCATACTTATGGTGGCTAATAGAGAAGAATTGCCAAGACTCATATTTTCCCAATGAAATTTCAATTCGTTTGCTTTTGTAGAATTTCATCCTGAAAGCATAATGTCATTGTGTTTATTTCATGAGGTCTACTCTCTAAAGCTATGGTGTCGATACTGATTGCTCTAATTAACATGTGTGATGAAGTTTACACTCACTGAAATTGCATTTCCTTTTGACCAGCAGGCATGGAAGTGACATCTCTAGACTAGTCTCTTCTATACAAGCTAATTTGTCTTAAAGAAGCCAGAGAAAAACAAAAGAACTCAAGTTTAGAAGGTTTCTGAGAAATTAGAAGATAAATGATTATAAACACACAGGGTCGCAAGGGACTTTAAAGACCATTTAGCCACCATAAGTAGGCTTTGAATTTCAATCATTCTCGATGCTTGATGATAAAAAAGGTGTTTGATGTAATTCAATGTAGACAGAATATATACTTCTCTACTGGTGTTGTGGTGTGGCTTCCTTCTACATTATATAAAGCCTTCTCCAAGGTCAGATTACATATGAGAAAAGTGCATAACTACATGTATTTTTTAAAAAGAATATTCATCAAATATCATAGCTCTGAGCCAAGCAATATGATTTCTTCATTTCTCCTTATGTAGCAACACCTTCCTTGTGATATATGTGGATGTGAGAAATTAAAGATTATGTCTGACTTATTTTGCCTCCAAAAATATAACGTAAAAGGAAAATAGATGGTACCAGTTGAAGGCTAAATTCTTGGGTTTGTTTTAAATAAATTAATCAGGGGCGCCTGGGTGGCGCAGTCGGTTGAGCGTCCGACTTCAGCTCAGGTCACGATCTCGCGGTCCGTGAGTTCGAGCCCCGCGTCGGACTCTGGGCTGATGGCTCAGAGCCTGGAGCCTGCTTCCGATTCTGTGTCTCCCTCTCTCTCTGCCCCTCCCCCGTTCATGCTCTGTCTCTCTCTGTCTCAAAAATAAATAAACGTTAAAAAAATTTTTTTTAAATAAATTAATCAACTTTCACTTGAGCCAGGAAATCAATAGCCTCTTTGATTTTAATTTGGCAAATCAGTTCATTGATTCAACAAATATTTATTGCGTACCTATTAGGTGTCAGGTATTGTTCTAAACACTGGGAATCCAAAACAGACCAAAACTCCTGTAATCATGAAATTTAAACTTTAATGGGAAAAAAGACAGACCATAAACAAATAAATAATTAGAACATATAACGTGTTCAGATGGACATTAGTGTTTAAGAACGAGAAGAAATAGGAAGGACCACCTTGTTTTGGGTGGTATGTGGGGGGAATTTGGGGCAGCGATTTTGAAATGAGTAGTCGGAGAAGTCCTCGCTGAAAAGGTAGCCTTTTGGTGACCACTTGAAACCTATGAAAGTCATGCAGATATCTGGAGGGGAAATGTTCCAATAAGAGAAAACCAGGACAGCAAATGCCAAGACCCAGAGATGCATGTGCCTGGCATGTCCATAAAGGAACAAGTTGGCAAATGTTACTGAAGCAGAGTCAGCGAGATAGAGAATAGTCATCGGCTCAGAAAGGTAACAAAGGCCAGTATCTGTAGGGTGGTATAAGCAATGGTGAGGAGAATGAATTTTGGAGAATGAAAGCCATTAAGGAGTTCTGAAGAGAGGTATGGCATGTTCTGATTTAACTGTCTAGCTGCTGCTTTGACAATAGACTTTACAGGGCAAGAGCAGAAGGGATAAGCACGGATTAGAGACCATCCCAGTAATACAGAGGATACATGACAAAATGAGAGCAGTTTAGACTAGGGTAACAGTAGCAGAGACTGTCAAAAGTGGTTAGATATGAAATATTCTAGCACTTTACAGGAAAGCCAACAGGTTTACTGATTATTTGGCAACAATATAGAAAAGAAGTTGGTAGTTACTGATGTCTCCAAGGATTTTGGTAGGAGGAATGAATTGCTTGCTATGTACCGAGATGAAGATTGTGTGAAGTGCTGGGGAAGACCGGCAGTTTGGTTTTGGATGTGTTACAATTTAAATACCTATTAGATATTGCAAAGTTTAGAAGTTGAGGTTATGGGGGTACCAGCAGAAAACAATGAGCACTAGCCCTTGAGGTAGAAAGAGATACCAGGTAGTCTAGTGACATTGAAGCCAAAGGGGGAAAGAAAATTTCACAGAGTGGATAGAGTAGTCAACTGTGAAATGCTACTGACAGGTTAATTGAGATAAGGACAGAGAATCAACCTTTGGGTTTAGCACTGTGGCCATCAAGAGCAGTTTGTGGGGTGTCTTCTGAGGGAGGGAGATGCAGTCAGAGGTATGGGAGAGGTTACAAACCCTTGACATGACTACAGAGAGTCAAGCAAGGAAAGAAAGAGTGAAACTGGGGGATCATGAGTATATAGCAGTTCTTCAAGGTGTTTTACTGTGAAGGTAAGCAGAGAAGAGGTATTGTAGCTTGTAGGTCAACAGACGTATTTCTTTTTCATTTTTGTAAAGACTGAAGAAGTTACATGCTTGGAAGTTAATGGGAATGACCAAGAGAGAGAGAAAAATTAATGGTTCTGAAAAGGTGAGAAAGCACTGCCCAAATCTCTTAAACAGGACAAGAAAGATGCTGATATGAATGATATGTGTGTATGTACATTTATGTATGTATATGTATATTTTCTCCTTAAAATTAATCATAATAAAGTCTTTCCAAGTATTGAAAAGATGGAACAGCGATTCACTAGGAGACGAGAGATTAAGATAGAATTTTCTAATGACACATGAGCTCCGTGATACTTTGGGAATGGTTCTAGTGAATATTTTGCTCTTAGTTTGTCCCAAATATGTCTTATTAGCTGTGTGTGGAAACAAGTGCAAAGCATATTCTATATCAGACACACATTCCGTGACTAGTGGTTCGGAATCTCTGGCAGAAATCTTCCAGGGGAGGAGACGCACATGCAGCCTCCAGCTGGGATGGGTATCTTAGAGAGAAAGTGAGCTGCCAGGGGTAAAAATTAGAGTGTTTTCATCTGTCAGACATTAATGTCCACTCACATTGACAAATCTTAAACCCAAATCCTCAATTTGAGCCTGTGGCTGAGACTTCAGCCCAAACAGGCACATTTCTCCCTTTATTAGTGTTGAATTTGCTTTTCTCAGTACTACCGAGTCCACTTATTCAAATCTGGCTCTCGCTAAAATATCAGTAAGCCAATTAATCCATTTTCTTAATGAGAACTCTCTATTACAAGAATGGGTTACTGCATAGATTTATATTGAATCAATCGATCTTGCATTTGGTGGGGAGAATGCCAGTCATCCGAGCAATCTGGTTCATTACCGCAGTATTGGACCGCATTGCTGAACACGCCTGCAGCTTGATTACAACTGCACTATGGGAGTGGGGAAGGCTTGGAGGTGATTATTGTTATGTATTGGGTTGGGCTAGAGACTTTATCCACATTTCCCTGTTCCATGTTCTCCACTACTCTCTGAGGGACGGCTGCTTACTTTACATTTTGGGAAATGGAGGCTCATAAATTGGAGAGGTGGTGAAATTTGGAGCCAGAGTCCTCATCAGATGGCTTCCAAAAGAGATGACTAGCCATAAAAATAATAAGAACCTACTAACTTTAGGGTATCACCACATGAATTCTATAATGATTAGAATCATTCTTCTCAATTTTAGCCTGGACTATAAAAGTGGAAGAGAAAGGGGATGGGCACAAAGGGAGCCATGAGTGATCTAGATTTTAATAATAAGTACTCACTGAGTGAACCAGTTCATCACCTCCAATCTCCTTATGTGCTCTTTCCTTGGCATTCCAAAAATTATGTCCATATAATGCTTCCAAATAGAATGTCTACCTCATCATCATATTATTACCATTATAATAATTTCCCCCTATTTATTGAGCACTCATTCTGCACCTGATATAACAGGATTGTTAGAGGAGGGAAGGAGAACAGAGAAAACCCTGTACTTTTATTTTTCTCTGAAATCTACTTTGTTGAATGTCAGAATATTATAAGGTTCAAATTATGTATACGAAAGGCCTTTGGAATTATACTGCTTATCATTCTTTTTAAACTTCACCACGACCATATTTTTTAAAATATTTTTTAATGTTTATTTATTTTTGAGAGAGAAAGAGTACAAGTTGGGGAGGGGCATAGAAAGAGAGGGAGACACAGAACCTGAAACAGGCTCCAGGCTCTGAGCTGTCAGTACAGAACCTGACATGGGGCTTGAACCCACGAACCATGAAATCATGACCTGACCCGAAGTCACACGCTTAACCGACTGAGCACCCAGGCACCCCCACCATGACCATATTTTAATATTTCAATCGGTTTGTGCTATTTTAACACTGAGTATTTTATTTTAAAAATTACATATATGACACATGAATAGTCCAATTATGAATTTTTTCTTTCCTGTTTTTGGATATCACTCCTGAATTTAGCAAATAATATTCATCAAATTTTCTATTAAACAAGTTATACTGTAACATTTCCTCAAACAGGGAATTAATGTTTGTTATGTTTTATTTTAGTCTGTTTTCTACTTATTAAGTCAACAGAGGTTTTCAGTTCCAAGAAAAACTTGAGTGGCCATAATTTGAATAGTAGAGATTGGCATTTCGCAACTTTAAGCTAATGTTGGTAGGCCTTCCTGGTGCTTATATTCTAACTGGTTTGAAGAGATAGTAAATGAATAAACAAACAAGGTAATTTCAGAACGTGATAAATGCCATGAACATTTTTAATTAAAAAATAAAATTCAATTGAAATCTAGTTATAAAAAATGGAAATTTGTCACATTATGCTTAGTATCATATATTAAAAATATAGACTTCCACTTAATATTAGATTTCATGGTGTTTTTATAACATAATCAGTGTTGATATAATTAACATATTAATAAATTCAAGCCTAGAATCTGTTTCCTTTATCACACTATAAATTTGATGACAGTACATCTTATTAATGTATGTGGATATGTGTTTAACATCTGTCCCACAGAACTGTAAATTCCACAGAAGTATACACTTATTCACCACTGAATCTGCCATACGCATCATGGTGGCTATCTCAGTAGATGCTGTCTTTCACACACACACACACGGATACATATATGTGTAGTATATGTATTTACAACGTGAAAAAGAATTAGTTCTATAAATGCTAAGCATGAACTCTATGTTGCATATTACTGTATTTGCAATAATAAAGCCAGACAAGTCACTCCTCCATGAGCTCACATTTAAATGGAGGGATAGACAGTAAAGTGTTCTTTATTACTGTCCTTCACATTCTGCCATAATTTTACCCCCATATGCAATCTCCAATAAGCAGTTAAGTACTTTGGAAAAAGAACACGTCAGTGTAAGAATCAAAAAAAAAAAAAATTAGCAAAAACTTACACAGAATTTGCTATGTACTGATAGCTCTTTCATTGCTTTATGATAACAGCTATGTTTTATTACTCCTATTTCACAGATAAAGGAATGTAGCATAGAGTGGTTAACTGACTGCCCAAAGTCACACAGCAAGTAAGAGGTAGAGCTGAGGCTTGAACTCAGGCAGTATAACTCTAGCTTGCATTCTTTAACACTGTACTAGACTATCTCTCAATACTTAGGGAAGGTACACTTAACCTTTTTTTTTAGTGTGTTTTCTAATAGTTTATCCCACTATAAATCTGACAGATCTTCATAAAGTTATTGTAGTACATCACACAGGATTCAATTCAAATGGAAATCTGGGTCCAAATTCAGTTTCACCTGTGTTCTATGCAGACGGACTAAAGCACCTTCAAAAATATAGAAAAAGAAAAGACCAAATCTAGTTTTAGTAGGTCAAATTAAAAGAGCTAATGACTTTGCTGTTTTTCTGAACTACTCTATCACTATAGTTTTATTGATTCTCAAGAGTACTGTGATGGCTACTTTTATGTCAACCTGCCTGGACAGTGGGTTTTGCCTAGATATTTGATCAAAAGTCAAGTGGGCGTGCCTGCAGGGGTGTTTTGGGGTGAGATTAACATTTGAATTGACAGACTGAGTAAAGCATATTGCTCTTTTTAATGAGTGTGGACCTCACCCAATCTGTTGAAGGCCTGAACGGAACAAAAACACTGAATCCGCTTTGGACTGGGACTTTGGCTTTTTCGTGCCTTTGAACTCAAACTGAAACAGAAGTTCTTTCTGGGTCTTAAGCCTGCTGGCATTTGCACTGGAGCTACACCATCAGCTCTTTTCCAACTTGCTGACAAGTCCTGCAGATCTTGGGGCTTTCCAGCTGTAACTGTGTGAGCCAGTTCCTTATAATAATGTGTTATACATATATATATATATATATATATATATATATATATATATATATACA